>NC_066362.1:42252628-42472628 GCF_013377495.2 Cygnus atratus | reverse complement strand
GGCCATTTGTTAGTCCTACTTGGAGCCAGTTGCGGTTAGCAGTGTTGTTTGTTTAATAAATGAAAATAAGAGAAGGGAACTGAGAGCTCAGGCTGCGCCGTGGTGCCTGCAGGTCCTGGCCTGCACTGCAAGCCTGCTCCTGGCCCTGGGGGCTACCACAGGCTGAAATCCTTTGGGAAGGCTGGGACATAGGTGTGGAGCTCACACCAGGACCCTGCCCCTTACAAGTCTTCTGTAACTGCCTGGTAGTGTTTGATCGAAATGCCTCTTCCAGAGCGGAGGTGTTAAACAGGCCAGAAGGGTCCAGTGGCTCTGGCTGCTTTGTGAAGGCTGTCATCTGGTGATTCCGCAAGGGAATGGGAGCTCCTTGCTAGAGAGAGGTGCCTAAACTAGCCACGTAAAGGCATGAGGGCTCAAGACGAACTTTGGAGACATTGAAATTTGAAGTTACTGCTGATGTCCTTGTCAGTGACACCCAGTCCCTAGGAAGAAGCAGATTTTTATTCTAAAGCAGGAAGATTTATTTTAAGATTATGTAAGTAAAGCAACTACTCAAAAGCTCCTATTGCTTTTTCTCACTTCATTCACGTTTATATATATATACATATGTATATATATATTTGTTGTGTTACAAAGCTTGTTTTGCACTTACTCTTAGCAGTGTCAGTAGCTGGGAAACGTCCCTTTTAGATTTTGTGGCTGCTTGGTTACCGAAGCCTCTTGCTATCCAAATAGCCTTGCTCTGTCAGGGCTGTGAGATGGGGAGAGATAAACACACAGAGCAGTTGTGGCTTCCTGCCACCAGCCCCGCTCAGCGAGCAGGAAAGCAAGAGCAGATGAACTGCTGCTGCAGCGGCGGTGGGAAGCTGCGGCCTCGCAGCCATGGGGCAACCGAAAAACACAAAATGGCTGTCCCGAGAGAAGGATAAGTAGCCCCCGGCGCTGTGCCTGGTTGTAGGCCCACCTCTCTTGTGCAAGAGTTTTGAGGCAGCCATCACTCTGCCAGGGAAGTAGTTTGTGTAGAGGCATATCGAAAATAAGTACCAGTTTTAAGGTAAAGCAGTTGGATACTATATGCGAAGCTTACTGTGGCGGTAGCCAAATTAAAAATGATGCAATAGAGCCATTTGTTAGTTGCGACTAAGTGTTGCCTCAAAGTAAGTGTCAGGTGTTGAGTTTTGTCACTTGATCACACTTCTGTTGTTTATTCAGTTTTGGAAATTGTGGCTAGACAGGAATAAAAAGAAAACTAGCTGATGGGAGAGAAAATAAGAGAAATGAAACAAAAACAACAAAGTTGAAATTAGAGAAGCACCAGCAGTGCAAAAGAAGCAGGATCACGAACACGAACAGCTCTTGAGCAAATCAACCTTTCCCTTCCCTTCAGTGAAGTGTGGAGCAGGCAGCTTCCCTACCAGGAGCTGCAGGGCTTGTTTCTGATATAGTAGGGCTTTGTAACACGAGCTTAATCAGACACGATTTTGCAGAGGGAGGGAAATAACATCATCTGTTAGTTGTTGTTTTTTAACGTTTGGTGAGGTTACATGTGGTGCAATTAGCTGGTGCTGACAGTAGCTAAGCACAACTTTGTTTCATGTTAGAAGAAAGTTACACAATGTTGTGGGTGGCAGAATATTTTGGGAGGTACAACTTCGCTGCGGACTGTGTTTGCATCACTTCCTGAAATAGAGATTGGCTGATATGATAGATTTTTATTTTTATTCTGCTTTTCGCTTGAACCATGTTACACTTGCATGCAGTTTGTGGAGCTAGGTTTTTAGACGATCATAAATGCTCAAACCAAGGTGCATTGTATTTTTATCTAAATTCTCCCTGACCTTTCTTTTTTTTTCTCTTTCTCTGGTGTCTCAAAGTAGAAACTCTACTAAAGAAGTGAATAAAAAGGGTATGTTTTTACTGAATTATAATGGTATTTCTTGCAATATTTATCATCATTTAATTCACTTTACTTTGGGCTGTCCTCAGCTTGTGTTTTTTAATGTGCTGCAGATTTCTGAGCTGACAGTGGGTAACTGCGAGGAGCCAAGAGCTGGTCAGGATGCAACTGGAGTTTTAACTCACAGGAAAGTGTAGGAGGCAGTGAGAATTTAAGTTTCATGAGTAGGAGAATTTAAGTTTGTTTTTGTTTTTATTTATTTTTTTCCATGGGAAAAATATACCTCTTTTCAGTCCCTTGTGCATTGGAGAGATGTGAAAGAAGAGAGGTATGGCAATTTCCTGCATTGTACTCCAGCAAACCCATGACAGCAACTGTCAACGTCCTACCCTTTAGCCTACTACTTACCAAGGACTGAGTATTTTTGCTGAAGTGATTAGCAGAAATTGATTTAATTATGATATATTACACAGTTTCAATCTCTACCAGGACTGGAGGGGAATACAACTCTGAGATGGTGTTTTGGCTTGTCTGGTGTTTCTGCATGACGTTATTTAATCAAAACCCATTTGTTGCATTGAATCAGTCTTCATTATGCTTTTACAATTAATGAGGACATGGGAACAAGTTTAGCTTTGAGAACTAAAATATATTCTTTCTTGCACTAACCTACTAATGATTGACAATGAAGGATATGAGATGTAGACATGGTGCATCACTCAAAAATGACTGCTTGTCAGATGAATTGTGTAAGAGTCCTTACTGTAATGAAAATACTAATGTGTTTTTTTCTGTAGTGATTTAAATTCTTTCATTTTATTTCTTATTTTCAAGTCATGTGTAGCTAATGAAGTATCTCAGTATCCTATTTCCAACAGTGGTTGCTTGAGACAAAAAAAAAAAGGGGGGAGAGGGGTGAAGAAGAAGCACATGAACCAATACACTTCTTTCTTTCTTTCTTTTCTCACTTATCCAGTGAAAAGCTAGCAATTAGCTCTTCCTTCAGTAGAAACTGCACGTGGATTATCCTGTTTAGTAGGCAGCTTTGGATCACCACTCCCTGAATTCATGACACCTCTTTTAAATTTATTTGTACTTTGAATTATAATTTCTACAGTTCAATTACTTTACATTAAGTAAAACAACAAAAAAAATATTTTGTTTTCAGTTTGCTGTCTACCAATTTCATTGGGTGTCCATTATTGTAATAAATAAATTTCTTCTCCTATGAAGAAAGGCTGAGAGAGCTGGGGCTGTTCAGCCTAAAGAAGAGAAGGCTCTGGGGGCACCTCATAGCAACATTCCAGTACTTAAAGGGGACTTATAAAAAAGATGGAGAGAGACTCTTTGCTCAATTGGATAATGACAGGATGAAGGGGAATGGTTTTAAACTAAAAGAGGGGAGATTAGAGATTAGGAGGAAATTCTTCCCTCAGAAGGTGGTGAGGCACTGGAACAGGTTGCCCAGAGAGGTTGTGGATGCCCCATCCCTGGAGGCATTCAAGACCAGGTTGGATGAGGCCCTGGGCAACCTGATCTAGTGTGTGGCATCCCTGCCTATGGCAGGGGGGTTGGAACTACGTGATCTTTAAGATTCCCTCCAACCCAAGTCATTCTATGATTCTATGAAATAATGAATCATTATTCTGTTCTTGATCCCAACCATGTTCTTGTAGGTCCCTAGCATGTCTTCTTCATGTGTATTTTTCTCAAGGTGAAAATTTTGATCCATAAAGTGTTCTCAAACGGTCACATGTCTTGCTCATCTCTAAGATGTTTCTACCACTGCTTTCCAAAACTGATCACAGTATTCAGATGTGGATCACAGTGGCACAGCCATCTTGTGATTTTATTTTATTTTTTATTATTTGTCTTTCAGTCATTGCTGACCATTGCTGTTCTATGGGGGATTTCAAGATGAATGTCTGATAAGTATTTTTTAGATTACCTCTACAGATATGTCCATCTCCCTGTGTCCTGAAGTGGAAGCCTATGTTCCAGACATGTTTCGTTTTGTTTTGTTTATCGCACTCCAATGGCTAGATCCCTAATCTTACATTGTCTGCTCTGAAATCAGTATGTATTCAGAGAATGGAATAGTGAACTTCAGTTTAGTAAACAGTGGGTTATTAGAGATCTTTTGGACAGCAGAAAACAGGTTTGCATTAAAAGTTAACCTGCTTTAAGTACTGTGCTGCTCTGCTCAATAATGTGTAATTTCCACAAAGACTATGAGACACTGGAAAAAATGGCCATTAAGCTTCATCTATGATTAAAATTGTAACCTTAAACTTAATTGTTATGATCTCTTATATCAATCTTGAGGGTGCAATATTGAATTACTTTAACAACATGAAAATACCATATATATAACAAGGCATACTGCTTTTTCCTTCTTGATGGTGGTCCTCTTTGATCCCTACTTAACTTACTGCTTATAAAAAGAAACTCTAAAAGAACAGAACCTGGGAAGGTCAAAGAATGAATCTTTGAAGACTCTTGTTCAAATATGCCAACAAGAATTGGAGGAAAGTTACTGAAGTACTAGCAGAAAGATTTGTTAAAGGGAACCAAAGCTTGCTGTGGCCATATAAGGTCTTTGGAAAAGACATTATTTTGCTTTTTCAGTATTAATTATATCTGAAAGATCCTGTTTCCCTTCTTCTCCTGCCCGTCTTCTACAGATTAGATGGCTATCTGTTTACACTGAAAAGGGTTTCTGCCCCTACTTTAGCTCTCTGTCTCTTCTGCATAATAACAGCTGCTAAAGAAAAAATACTTCTTGGTGCTCTGTTCAGTCATCATTGATGGAATCTCTCTTGTTCCAATTAAAGTGATAAATCCTGGGGAGGTGGCAAATTTCCCATGCTTTAATAGAGTCTCACTTGAGACAGTTGTGTTCAGTTTGTTGTGCTGTGCAGAGGCTTGTTACTCAATACCTCTCAGTTTAAATGAAAGCTGCTTTTGTCTGGGAGGAGGAGCTGGAATGCTAACACACACAGTACCCATGCAGCATGCAGCTTCCTTGGCTTGTGTGTGGTTAGGTGCTGGTCTGCTCAGCCAAAGATTTTGATCTGCTTTAAATCAAGATCTGTTGAAATAAGCACACCTCTCTCAGACACTTCATCACTCCCTGATTTCTAAGCAAAATCCTTATCAACCTGTTATTTCTCCTTTATAAATACAGTGTCTATTTCCAATGAAGGATAAAACATTCTTTTTGGCATCCCAGGACCATACATTGTCCCAGCTTTGTCCAGAATGGTACAAGCTCCATTTGCAAAGTATTCTCTGGAATAAAGAAACAAAAATCTGGAAGTACTGAATGTTGTCATTGCACATTAATGGATGCAAACATTTTATGTTATTAGAAATAATCTTTTGGTTCTGGTCTTTTATTTTTTAATTTCAAAGGTCTTTTTAAGCTTTTTAAGGTTTTGCACTTTGTGCAAAGAAAGAAAAAAAAATAAAACAAAATAGCATTCTACCTACTTTCTTTCTTTTTCTTTCATTCCTTCTTTCCTTCCTTCCTTCTTTCCTTCTTTCTTTTTTCTTATGTTCTTAGTACTGAACTGTGCTTATAAAGAATTCCATCAATATTTTGGTGATTTATTGTTTATCATAACATTTATTTGTTTGTTAAGACTTTAAAGCAGTATAAATTACTCTGAAAGACAGAGAAGCTAAAGACAATGTCAAGAAACTATTATTTTTACTCTAGAGTGGTATTTTAGTCTACATTTTACAAGATCCCTGTTCAAGGTCATTAATAATGTGTTGTGTTTTTTAAGAATACTCTATGCTTCTTGTAAAGCCAATAAAATATGACATGGTAATCATGAAGATAATAGCATTATGTATATAAGCAAGAAATAAAATTATCCCTGCCAAATTTGTTCACTGAGATTTAACATAAAAGACTGAACATTCTACATTGCATCTTGCTCCATACCTCAGTCATAGTGAAAACCCATCAGTGAATGCAAGTAATTATTCATTGGTTTCATTGGGCTGCAGCTGAGATCCTATAGATTTAAATTATTATATATTTTTTGGGGAAAAAAAAAGTTAAATTAAGTACAAAATGTATTGAAAAGCTATGTACAGTTTTCACATTTCCAACAGCTTGCTCAATTAGAACAAAAGACCTAAGATTTGTATTTACCTTTATCTTTGAACTGAGTCTACTGTACCAAGGGTGACTTACATTTTTAAAAACTTAAAAGCAAGAATTTTTTCTATTGTCTTCATTTGTTAACACATCTGTGGGCTACTATTTGAGCACACAAAAGCATGACATGAAGTTAATTTTGATTTCTGAATGCTTTTGTATTTCTACATCCAAAGGACTTGTTGGTAATGAAGTACTTTAAGTATTTGGAAAAATACTACAATGGGGTTAACTGTTCAACAAGTGTAGAGGTCATGATGGGAGCAGCCTTCTGCTTCTGCAGTTGCGGAGTTCACTATTTTGTGAAAAGAGGAAAAGTATGAGGCAATAGATACTCAAAAAAGCAGATTTCACCATCCTCAAAGGGTGATAGGTAAAGCCACAGGGAAACAAATAGGCTGGGAGAACAGAGGCTGGATAAGCAAGCCGCTACTGGGGAAGGTTCTGCTACCCATCCAGATGCAGAAGACGGCAGCTAAAAAAACCACCATAGCTGCAACAGTAAAAGTAACACACTGTTATGGAGGAGAAAAGCAGAAAGGCTATGACTGTAAGGAGTAACAGGAAATCCTTCTGTAATTGCACTACTGGTAAGAGGAAGGCTGAGAAAGCTTTGGTCTGCTGCTCTGAGGGGAGGAAAGATATAAACAGAAGATGCTGAGAAGGCCAAAGTGTTTAATGCCTTTTTGCAGCCGAACTCTCCTCTAAGGACATCTGCTACCAGATGGCTCACACGAGTCACACAAGTGACAAAGGGCTGGAGGAAAGAAAACACAAGCACTTAAGTTTTAAGATTCCCAAATCTGCTAGTGAGAATGCAGCCTGATGAAATTCGTCCTGAAGCATTAGACAGACTAAGCCGAGATCTGCTGTGGGGGATTAACCTCATGTGAATGTAGCCTACTGAAAGTTAGGCACCCAGTTGAAACCATTAACCTGCTTTAGGGTGGGATGAGTGGCTTTCTCCATTTAAACCCACCCTTAAGAACCATCAGGGCCAGGAGGGCACCCCCAGCCGTGTCCCTGTCCCTTGACTCAGGGCTCCCCCATGTGCCCCAGGCCCAGGACCCCGCATCAGCCCCGGGCCTGTCAGCCCCGGCCTCAGCCAGGCCACAGCAGGGCCAGGCTCCAGCTCCCCACAGCCCTGCTCTGCAGGAACACTTAAACTGAAAAATATATTACCAGGTTGTCCCCCTCCCTTTTTAGTAAATATTAGCTAAACAGGGAAGGGAAATATCCACCGACCCCTGTAACAATGAAGATTAAATCTTTTCCCTTGCCTGCTACAAAGTGTGGAAGAACCATCTGAAATATCTGCGTCTGGCACCTGTTCCCTCCACATCCTGACCTCCATGCAAAATGACTTTGTTTTCCGAGTGTGTCATTGAAATGAAGGTATTCACTCCACGCATATCTGCAATACTTGCTCACCCCTTAGAAACTGCAAGTATTCCGCACCTGGCAGGTTGCATAATCTGGCCCGATGAAAGAGAAATATGGTCTATAGGTCCTTAACATAGCCCTTTGATCTCTCTTCTTGCCAGCAGCCTGTCTCTCTGCAGTTTCCTTTTACAGGGTGATTTGGAGGTTCCTTTTGAGTAGCTTACATTTTATCTCTTGTCGGACATGAAATAACTCCACAGGCTGTACTGGAGGGAACATGTTGTTCTGCTGTCAAAGGCACAGCTGCCTGGGCAGAGGAGACTATTAACAATAAGGCATCCAGATAAAATGAGCAGATACCTGCAAAAAAAATTGCCATCTCATCAGAGATATCCTATCCTGCAACATAGTGCTTTTGAGATCCCGTTTGGCTAGTGAAATATGAAATAAAAAGGAAAGACATGCAGATGGTCTATTTTAATCAGTTTAATTAAAAAGGAAGGCTAGTACCTACTTTTACTTCCTTTCATTTTAATCAAGCAAAAAAATGTTATTTGTATACCACAGGCAGCCAAAATAGTAGGAAAAAACTGCTGCACAGTTTTATCAGCTTAATCTTTTTCTCCTGCATGTCATTTGGCATTTGCTCTCAGAACTCATATGGACAAAATCCTTAGAAAAATATTCAAAGGGAGCACTGCCAAATTTGGTGGCTATGTCCTAGTTAAACTCTCTTTCCTCTTTTAGCTTTGTACTGCAAATGGAAGTCACCCAAACAAGAATGTCCATCTGCAGAAAGGTTGATTACAGAGGTGCCTGATTGGTACATCAAACGGACAGGGATCTGTGATTTATTTATTTTTAATTGGAAAAGTACCAACCCCTTATGAAATGTACCTCTCGTCCAGCGGATGTAACTGCAGTGGTGGCAGTAGAAGAGTCAGTACCATCTCAGTCCCATTACCCCTGAGTCAGGACGGGAGCCACTCTTGCCCTGAAAAGAAGTCAAAAAAGTTAGTGTTTTATTAATTTTTCTTCAACTATTATTAAAAGTTATTGAATACTGAAAGGTCTGTTTATTTAGGTAAATCTGGATCACAAGTGGAGAGTGATGGGATAGTCTGTTTGCCTTTGAAACTGCCTACGGTATGATGGCTAGAGAACTCTGAGAGATGGAGAGAGAGTACATGAGACAACATGGGTATATCATGTGTTGGTTTATTCAGTAAGAGAAAGGGTAAATCTGCTGTGGTAATTGGATAGTGCTCCTATTACTAGTGGTTGTTCCAGGAAAGATGGTAAGCTAACTGTGTAGGCTTTCATCCTTTGCAATGCCTCTTGTTCCTGTCTTTTTAGTTATCATCTTTTTTCTTTTTTTTTTTTTTTTTTAACATTTCCTTGTGTGTCACCATATTTTGCTTGTATTTTTTCCTTTGTCTTCTTCCATTTATTTTCTGAGATTTACTCTGTGTATTGATAGCCTTGAGTATCAAAAGGCAGAGGTCCAGCAGTTGAAAGCTGTAGGCTCTTCATAGAATAAAAACCCTTTGAGCAGTTCTGGACAGAAATGCATTAGCAGAGTTATATGGGCAGGTTTATCTATCTGAAATCAGTCTTGGTTAAGAAGGCAGTACAGAAGCACAGAGTACAAAATAGTTTTGGTGTGCAAAATTGTCTAGTGCTTCTCTGTCTGCCCTGATTTCAGGCTATTGATGCTCTTAACTCTTTCATATGGGGTGTTATGTTCCCTCCCATTGCTGCATTTATATTTGAGTGGCTAGCCCAGTTTTGCTCAGAACTGTTGGTTTGCTTTACAGAATAGTCTGGGAAATGTTTAGCCAGAAGGCACATCTTTTCAAGCTCATTATTTACTCACATTTACAAAATTTCCTGCAAAATGTCTACATTTGTGTTAAAGTAACTTTAGAAAACTGTTCCCAAAAAATTGCATAAATTCTGTGTCAAGAATGAAGCATTCAAGTCCTTGCAAAGTTAACCTTTCTCCTTTTTGACTTCCATGCAATTTTGAAATGTTTTCTTATTTACTACAGTTGAGGACCTTATATGGTCAAACCAAATTTGTTCACAACTTCAGCAATATGATTTAATTTTTGAAGTCAAATTATAACTTTATAGAAGAGACTAACGAAGAATAAATTCATGGAAGTCAGCAAAGAAGATGAAATTTTCTTTGAAACATTCCGCAGTGCTCTTGTAATATGAACTCCGAACAGTCTGGATTTGCAGACCACTGGATGTCACTTTTGCTTTACGCTTATAGAACAAAACCTTGAATTAGAAGGCCTTTAGCTTTTTACGTGGAGACATATTTCTGATGCAGTGCCTGTCACCTGGAAGAGGCCTGTCATCCTGAGAGTGCCTGTCATCCTGAAGAGGATGTCACCTGGTGTCTTCTACTTCTCTACTTCCAGACAAATCTCCCAGATGATTACCCTTTCCTCTGTGTCATATCATGCTAAATGAGGACAATAGAAGTAAAACAACATGTAAGAAAGATATAATCTAAAAGCAGTGAAGGTTCTGTGAGAGACACTAATCGAGGTCCCTTTCTGTGCAGTATACAGTGAAGAATGGTATGTACATGACTTCTTTGATCACAGTAGAGGTGACTGTAGTCCTCCAACCAAGGCTCAGGTAGGAAGCAGTACAGAAACACAACCTGAAATATCTTTTTAAGGTCCCTAATGATGCATGATGATGGATTCTTCAATTACTTTGCTATATTTGCATTACATTATTAAAAGACCATCCTAGGGGAAAGCACAAAAGACACTGTTGATGGTGAATTCTTCAATGGCTGAGAAAGAAGAACACTAGAAAGCAATTATTACTTTAAAAAATATTGTATCACGAAACCCCTTGCATGGATATTCGTTTTTCTGACGAGACTCTTGCCCCTGTATCTCCCAGAAAGAAGAATTTGAATGTTAAATTTCTGTAGTCAACTATTGAGGTGGAAACAGCCTGGAACAAGAAACCAGTTGAAGTCTGCTTCTAAAAACACTGAACATATGTTCATGTATGTTTATGAAATTTAACAGAGAAAAATTGGTATGACGTGGTATTTTCAAAATGAACTGCACTTGCAAAAACACCGTGTTTAAAAATGACATAAGGTTTCATAGATGTTCTAGTACCACTGCAGGCCTCAGTTGCCATAGGAACAGCTTTGAGGTGCCAAGTATTTTTCTAACATCAGGACTTTACCATCTATTTCCTCCTGCAAACATCATTCTCAGTAGCAGTCAAGAAAGAAAGGTATGTAGCAAGCTACGAAAAATGGTAAAACTATGAACCAGGAACACACAAAACATCTACTCATAGGGTGGACAGAATGACCAAGGAGGGCAATTTTTTTTTAATGCAATGACATGAAACAATAGTACCACAATGAACCATTGCTGCAGTTTTAAGACCAAATGCTAAAATATGAGATATGTGATATGTTTTTTAAGCTATATACAGCACTTGACATAAAAATAGACTGAAAGCAATACCCATGAGATACGATACAGCACTGCAGGTTCAGAAAATCTTTTCAAGATCGGTAAACAAAAAGGGAAATAAGTGATGCCATTTTTAGTCTTCTTCAGTTTCTATGGATACTGAAAGCCAAGCTTAGAAACTGAATGATGCATGTTAAATATGGTAAATGAATAAATTTGTAAATAACAGTTTATTCCTGAATGTTATTCTAACTCCCTGTGCTTGAGTTTCCCATACACAAGCTAAAGATGAAGTAGAGTATAATTACCTGTTAATTGCTTTTCAGAAAACAGATTGCAAGAAGAAATTTACAGCATTAGGCATGAAAACATTGGTTTATAGTTAAACTGAAGAGTACAATAATACACATAAGAATCAGCTGTTGAGGCTCAGTTCAGTTACCCAAATATAGGCATCTTGCATAACTTCAAATGAAGCGAAGGTCACCCATCCTCATCTCTACCTGCCAAGTGTGTAGGACTCCCACAGAGTGTGTGTTATTGGTCTCTGATGGGTGGCTTAGATACCCCAGAGCTTCTCAAATACCATCAGGTATCTAAGTTAAGCAATTGAATCACTCTCTTAGTGACTGAAATAGCCTTCAGGCTACTAGAAGGACAACTAAACAAATTCTGGGGTTGTGCTCAGGCAGCAAACAATGAACTGAAGGAATTATACTGGGGTATGCTAATTGTATAGAGGAATTAGCAGACAATGAATGGAGAAGTTCATCTGGGAAGGGAAGATGAGAAAAAACTTTGGGAAATGATGCAGTGAACACAAAAAAAAAGAGACACAAGTTTTGTGTTCAGATAAGATCAAGACTCCTGATGTAACTTGCTTGTTTCTTGACGTATCAGATCATACTGGTACAACTTACATTTGAATGATTATCTGGCACAGAATACTGGAAATGATTCAGTATTTAAGTACTGTAACAGGCTAAGCTCCTTTTTCCTCACAGTCCATGTACCTTGGCTCTGTGAGTATTCCTCATTTAAACATAGGCTTTGTTTTTTTAAGGTGCTATGCAAGCCATGCTGAGATTTTGTTAAAAGTATGCATTTTTTAATTCACAGGAGAACATACAATTTCTTTACCGACAAATATATAAATATATATATATATATATAATTAGCCACTTGTTGAAATTGAGGCAATTTGATCTCTTCAGGTTTGACACTACTCTACTGCTGCTCTTCTCCCTGTGAGACCACCATTCAGTTGTTGCTTCACAGAGACGTCCTCTTCCTCAGCTCCATCCTCTGGCTTGCACATGCTTGCCTGGAAGGGCCTCACCTCTGCTGGCCTTTTGGCTTCATCAGTCCTACCATCTAGTGCTGAAATGGCAAACACACCAGCATCGCAGCCACACCTATGGGTTTCTTCCAGTTACTACCTGTTTATCCCTAGATAAGATGTTTCTCTTCATTATCCCAAAGTTTCTCTTTTAGATCACACCCATAAGAGGAAATCCAGAGAAGAATTTGCTTGACCTGAAATTATGAACTGTAAACAACATACACTTGAGGAGAAGTCTCAAATGTCCAGCATTCCCCTGGATCTCCTCTTTTTGTGGTCTCTACCTTCCTGAAATTTTGGCACAAATCCAGCAACTCATTTATGTGAGTATTAGATTAAGATGATATAAATGGCACTAAATCTGTCTCCCTTTTTCTATGTAAGAATAGGAGAGCACTTTGTGTCAGATGAATTAATTTAATTAAGGTATTTTGTGAACACCAAAATCACCTTCATCATCCATCAGTGTCAATAATAAATGAAGAATGATTAATGTCTTGCCAAGTAAAGGTATTGTGAGAATCTGAAATATAACAGGGTCCAAACACAGTGCATCACATTTGTTCAGTTTGTCAGATTATTATTTCCTTTCTTTTTTTAATCTTCTTTAGTTTGATTGTTTTCTTCTTTTGAAGCCATGTAAAACTGTCCCAGGTTCTATCTGATTTATTTTGTTTTATGCTTATCTGAGAAAAATTTTTAAGAAAAACACACAGCATGTGAGGATGGATGCTAAATTTTACCAAGATTACTTCAGTCACCACAGAAGAAAAGCAAGTCTTCTTTAGAGTGTTACTGTAGAGTGTAAATTCACACAAGTTTTCATTTTTAAAGAAGTGATGCTGTATTTGAATCATTCAAGGAGTTAGCCAATTGCATATACATAGCTTATACTGTCCTGTGAGCTCTACTGTGGGCATTTAGCTGTAATAATTTGATCAGCTTTATTGCTGTAGAAGAAGAGACACTTCTGACACTTGCATTCACATGTATTTCCTCCAAAATATTCCAGAATGCTAATTAACCTGGACAGCTGTAGCAAGCAAATATGATGGAGGAAAATGCAATAGATTGAAAGAAACACAAGCGTTTTGTCCAGTTGGTTTTGTTTGGGACATGTTTAAATAACGAAATGCACATTGCAATGTGAGATATGTACAATAGCTTGACAGAAGTTTTATATCTGGAATTAAACTTCTCCCAAGCTACAATGAAAAGCCCCAAACAAATCTCTTAAAAGCTCTTTTTGCACTTCTTTGCATCAACATACATTTTCAGGACTGCGTCTAAGACAGCCATTGTATTAACATTTTTGCCAGTATTTACTGTGTGAATTAACTAATTCTATCACGTGGTATGAACTACAGTGCTCTGGTTTTTAAACTTTATTATTATTATTATTTTCCAAGAGTATAATTATGCTGGCCTCCAAAAAGGGATTGGGCAATTTTCCCTGTTTAAAGGGTATGACAAAATGTTGGAAGTATTTGAAGCCCAAGGAGCTTCTGAAAAGATTTATAGAACTTACTGCTATAACTGTCTAGCCCTGGAGAGCTGCCATTTGGAAGGGCCCTGCTAAGACTTTGAACTTAATTTGTCAGCATCACGTCTTTAAAATGCAATCTGCAGCACTTCAGCTGTCTCCCCAAAACTACAGAACCATTACCCTGGTAAACTGAGGAATATCTGCATGAGTCTGGGATCTCACAGGAGCTGGTTACGAAGAGATTCACTTGGAAAAATAAAATCTTCATCTGCTGGAAGCATCTTCTGTTGCTCCCTTGCTGCGTGCTATTGGCACGCGGCAGTCAGAGAGCAGGGGCTTTGTGGTTCCTTTATGCCCCAATAATCCTGGCTACTCAAATAGCCCTTTGAGACTGCTGGCATCTACACTAGCCTTTAAACCCTGCTATACACTGGCCCTGACAGGCTTCCAACCAGGAGAAAATAAAGTTGGCTCAATGCCGTGTTTGCACAGCCTGGGTGCTGCACTGAACACTCTCGTCCTCACTCTGATGATCCCAGCTTGCATTTGTATCGAGGTTTTCGCAGAAATGGCAAGGCTGTATTTTTAGGTAGTGCGTTCGTAGTATTTTCCTCCTGCTCCAATTGTAAGCTAAATGGTTGGGAGGCTAGCATCTGTGAAATGTTGCATATTATTAGGTGGTACATAGGCTATAGTATCACTGATGTAATTTCCAAATTCAAAAGGCTGTTGCATATTAAGAAGTTAATAATATTTGTGCTGTCAAGGGGCAACTGAATTTCTTCGGCTGGAAGGGCACTACTGATCAGCTGTCACTGAAGCGGCACATGGCTTTTTAAGACAGAAATCCTTGGCTAACGTATTTGCTTGTTTTGTCAGGAACCATGCCTGCACGCTGTGCCTTCTACAGACCTGTATGTATTTTCCAGCACAATAAGAAGGGCTTCTAAGACAACCTTAAGACTTTGACATTGACAGCTTAAGCCATCAACTCTAGACTGATGCATGGTCTAAAATAACTATCATAGCTATGTCACAGGCTAAATATCTGGAGTCTGTTTCTGTCTTAGTGAAAACAAAATCTATTCTGGATGTGAGTTGCTGAATTTTTAGCCGAAAGTAAAAGCTCTAACCAAGCTTAATTTAAATGCCTCTGGGTATTGACTTAAGTCATTTAACATTAGGATAGAAATGAATGCCATACATATTTGTAGGTTGAGATTCCTCTCATTTGATTTTTAACACAGTATTTAAGGTCTTCTCCAAGAAATACTGATTGAGTGAACTCCTGGTCCCAATTAACTTAATGGCAAAGCTCCCAGTGATGTTTGTGGGGCTGAGATTTAACTCATAGCATGAAAGTTGAGAGTAACTCTTTAACTCATTGGATAGAAACCTGAGATCTAGTAGGAAGGGCATATATTAAATAGATAATAAGTTTATTTCTAGCCTGTATGCCAACAAGCAAGCAATAACATGTTTATATCATTTGCAATGACACCAGGAAAGCTACTACTCCTTGCAAGTAATACAAGATGCAGCAAATATTTGTCCCACCCATTTTTTTCTATATTTGGAAAGATTCTGAAGTATTTAATTTACTTCCTGAATCAAGATAATAGTCACTGCTCATAAGAAAAAGAAATCCCTTGATTATGTCTTTTAGATAAGGCAATTCATATTTAATGTGAATAATTTTAAAACACACAAAATAAGTAGGAATTTCTATGTATACATATACTATTTTGAAAAGAATCATCTGTATTCATGAATACTTTTCTGATTACTGTGTGACTGTAAATTCTAGAATAATTCATCTGTTTCAAATAATAATGAAATGAAACACAAAACAAGTAGATTTCTAAGCAGTTTTAAAATCAACTATATAAATCTTGGGAGACACTTCATTATCTTTTTGAATATTACATGTGCCTTTGTCATAGCATAAATAAATAAATCATTTTAAGAGCTTTTCACATATTACCAGTGCAATAAACAGCATGAAAGTAGATAGTCAGCCACCTGCAGGGACTTACACGCTAAATTACCTGCTCTGACCTTGGAGAGAAGAGCACATGTTGCAAGAAGGCAGAACTTGGAGGCAGCACAGACAGGCGAGTTGTGTGCATCTGATTTGCTGGCTCGGTGTCCTGGTAAGTGAGTCTGTTAATAAAGAGACAGCTCAATTTTAGAAACAGGGAGTCCTCCTGTGCTGATGTGCTGCATGCAGTACATGAAGCAGGGTGGTCAGAGGAATGTTTCCAGTGTTGATTTGTTTCTTCATCAGATGAGTTTGGCAAGAGGAGCTTGTGGACACAGAAAACAGAAGGGCTGCCTAATTATTAAATATATGTATACATATATATATATATGTACTCTGAAGGTAAGAAAAGTGATGTTCTTCAGAGGCATTTCCATCCAGGAAGCATCAGCCCCCAGAAAGGGGGCTCCAAGGAAGAGCTGGGCTGGCTACATTTTAAGTAAGACATGGTCTCATCTTACTTGAACATTTTCCTCCCCAGGTGTGGTGCTGTTCCTATGTATGTCCTGTTTTTCTTGGGAGAAGCCTCTCTCGGTCACCGTGATCATTTCCTGGGCCCAGCTGCTGAAGGGCAGCCTCTTGCAGATGTCAGAGCCAGTTGGACCTGCTGGGGAGATGCTGCTGAGCACTGGAGGAAGCAGGGCTGTGGGTGGGAGGATGTTGAAATCCCACTTGGAGAGGGAAGGTGGCCTGCAGCCCACCGCCAAACGAGCGGACGGGGGAAAGGCTGGTGAGGCAATTTCCAAGGAAAGGAGCTTTTCAAGTAGCACATCTTTTTTTGTTTGTTTGTTTAATCTGCATATTAAAATTAACCATGGAAATATGAGTTATGTAAAAACTTACTCTGACTTTCATCCTCGAATGAAAATGGAAATTTGAGTTTAATTGCTGTTTAAATGTCTGGAATGAAATGGCTACCGAAGGTGTTCAAAGATCCATGGTCAAGACATTTAAAAAGCTTCGAGTAGGAGCTTTAGTTGACCCACTGAAGTTAATAGCAAGATTTCCATTTGCATCAGTGAAAAATACATCCTTTAGCCAATCTGCCACACAATTTCCTGGTATAGGGCTGGACCAAGAACTGGTCTAGGGCTACTCAGTGCAAACCATAGCAGATTTGTATTCAGTGGCTCTCGATCTTTCGGAGCAACAGATAAAAATTTACCAGGGCTAAGCCAGCTAAAGAAGTTTTCCAGTCTCCTTCACACACACACACACATCCTGCCCCTGCTTGCTCCCCCCATCTCTTAACACTGAGCTTCATAGCACATACTCCCACATCACACCCCTGCAAAGCCCCTTCCAAATAAAGCTGGCATACATTCAGCCCTGAATGGAAAGACAGACCACTGGTTATTGGGTATTGCTGGGGGGGGGGGGGGGGGGGGGGGGCGGGTGGGAAGAGGGAGTAGGGAACACTTTTATTTGAAATTTTTTGTTTTCAGGAGAAAAAAAAAAAAGAGTCTCCATGCTTCTTTGTGTTTTTCTAAGGCTGGGAGCCGGAAAGCTGAAAAATGTTCTTTTTGCATCCAGGGACTCCCACAGCAGGTGTGTGCGTCCTTATGTTCACTTCCAGAAGATCTCTCAGTTTGCTCTCCACCTCATCATTAACCACTGACTTCTAATTGTCCTGTGCTCCTTTGACCTCCAGGCTCATGAACCAGGTGAACCAGCAATTTAATTTCAAGATGGAGCCTCCTATTGCTCAGAGAGGATTGTTCAGAAAACAACTTATGCTGCGCTGCTTTTTTGTTTTGTTTTCCCATAACTTCCTATTAAGGAAGAGCTTATGTTACCTTGCTCCTCAGTCACACACAGACGTAAGGCTGTATTACTATCTTTAGAACGTTTCATATCAGCTACATGTTGCTTTAATGACACATGTAATTGCTCTCAGTCGGGATCATCAAACATTACAGTCTAAGAACTATTACAAATTCATTTGTTACTCACATGAATTCAGAGAAGCAAGGTATGTACTCTGGGTTTCAGGGATGCTGTGAATATAAGTGTTGCCCTTGGGGTCAGGCAAGAAAGCCCCGAGTAGGATTCTGTGTGGGCCCCACACAGAGGGTGCATCGATTTTCTAGCACATCACTGGGAAGCAGTCCCAGCTGAGCTTCAAACAGTGGTCTAAGCTGTAAAAGAAAACATCTTTTTCAAAAATTAATTAAATCAAACAAATCAGTTAGATAGCATCACAATGCAGAAATACTACCTTCATGTATAAGGCTATCTTCTTCAGCTTGCATTACAATAACATTTATTTCATGTGAATAGTTAGCATAGAAGAATTAAAAAAAAAAAAAAGTGCCAGACTGAATTTATTATATGTAAAGCAGATAAAACCTATACGTTAGTTTTTAAGTAAGAACATGTGATTCTAGCAATACTGTTGATGTGAACAGTCAAGGTTATGAACAACAAAGGATAGAATGAGTAAAATAGGTTTATGGCGTGAATCATGCAGCTGAGTTAACACTAAGAGGAAGCAGAGATGATATATTTATCATCGTAATGTGCTCTTCATGACTCATCTAAATGCAAAAAAATAAAGTATGTGAATGATTAGGCAATAAAGATAGGTGTTAAGGAGGGAGGGACAATGGAAAATATTACTAAGCTTATAAAAACAACTTGACTTATTCATTAATTTAAAGATAATCTGTTGCTTTTCCAATTAGCCTTAAAATAAACAGATTTTTTCAGTATGAAAGACAATTCCAACAATTTGGATGACAGTCAAATATGTTTGAGTGACAGGCTACATGAAATGATTTAAGGCTTTATTTGGCACATACTTTTCATGTGAATCAATGTGCTTATTTTTCTTATGATTCCTCACCTCCATGCTTGTAGGGCCATAAATCCAATCTTTCATGTCTAGAAACCAGTTGAAGAGTGGCAGCCATAATATCTAAAGCCAAACCTGTAGTGTAAAAGTGTACAAGATAATTTTGGGGGTTACAGTTTCTGTTGATTTGGATTTTGTTGAAACTTTATTTTATTTATAAAATGAATAATATTTATAAAATGAATTGCACACTTGCAAGCAGCAATTGTATGGAAAAACTTTCTTAAGTAAAAGGTTATTTAGTACTGCTAATTCTAAATATTCATTTTTTGTTTGTAGCTGAAATTTTGGTTTTCATCTGTCACCCAGTTTCTAATTCTCTTTGGCTTTTTCATGTCTGTATGTGGTAGGACAATTAACGTGTTGCAGTCCTATGTCAGAGCAACTTGCCACTGGTGCTCTACATGTAGAATGGGAAATTTCCCAGTTTCTAGGAGTCAGAAAAACAGAATAATTGGCATGTAGTAGTACTAGGATCTGTCTGGCCAAATGTAAGTATCTGAAACAGGGCTATCTGCAGTTGAGCTATGCTTCTGGGCTACCCTTATAGTCAGTGGAAAGAAAGAGGGTCTTCTAAGATGCACGCTGTTTCATCCTAAGGCAGGGATCTAAAATACAGAGGATGAATCGTGTTTCTAAGCACCTATTTCTTTCCATGATCATACGTCAGACCCACAGGAGACTGGCTCAGGGGCTGATGTCTGAAGTCAGGAGAGATGAATTTCACCCTGAAACTCTGATCTGAGGCTGAGTAACGAGGGAAAAGGTACAGTGGGAGGACACACTAAACACATCTTGTTGTTATAGAGCATGATATGCATGACTACACGTATCATTTGACAGGTTTAACTATTTATCTTTTTCTTCCAATGTTGAAAAAACAAAGATAAAGATACCATGAGAGAGTAGCAGGAAGCAGGTAAGTGACAGCATTGACACATGGAAATGCAAAGGAAGAGATATGTGAGAGCTGGGCTGGGACAGGGGGTGTACAGGAAGATCTTACTTGGCTGCTGTCACAGAGGGGCTGATAGTTTCCTCAACTGTAGTCCTGCCACCCCAGTGACTTCAATGGATGTGCACCAGCACAGCTGGCGGAATCACATCACTAAGTGTGGTTAAAGCAAAGCTGAATGAATCCACACAGATAAGGTCAGAGCTTCCCTGAACCAGCCTTGCATCTCTCTTGCTTTTGGTGTTTCTCTCCTGCACATCTGTGCTTATTTCAGTAGCCTGGAAATGGCAAAACTTAAGCTTCCAGAGCCAGTGCTGTAAGAAATCCTTCCGATTTCTTCATAACCAAGAGGAACCAGAAATATCTCCAAAATACAGAAACCTGCTTTTGAGAGATTTATAAAACAATAACAGCAAGATGCATGTCTTAGAAATGTTTCTTTCGCTCTGTTAGAGATAATTGTTGTAAGGTTTCAGAATGCATTTTCTGGATACCGCTCTTTCTTGCACTTAGCTAATGACGATAGGCAGAACTGAATGAAAATGTGGTGACTTTGCTTTTTAAAATAGTTGTGGTGTTGTTCACTGGCACCCAAATAAATGTCTTCTCTGTGCATCAGCATGCATATCGATGTACGTAAGCATGAATAAAAAGTCCTTAAAGCCTAACTTCCAGCTCCTTTGTAAATGCTGAGCTTTAGATATATTAAACTTATTTCATCTTGAGTTGTCAAGTGTAGAAATATGATGAATTCAACAGATCACAAACGGTTTTATAATCCAGATTTTATTATCTGTGTTAGATAGAAATTTAAATAAAAAAAATAAAAGAGCATGGCTGTGTTCTGCAATGCTAATCATGCAGAGTAACACAAAGTCATTAGAACATTTCCATTGCATTTTCAAGGATACGTAATATTTGTATCATGTACTGACTTCTGTTCACCAAAGTGGAAATAGTTAAGCATTCTGGAAAAAAAAAAAAAAGAAAAAAAAGATGTTAATTAGGCACAGTCAGATTAGCAAACCTGTAGGGAATAGGGATGAGCTAGACAGAAAGTATTTTTTATGCATCTTTTAACTGTCAGTGTTAGGAAAAGACTTGCTAATCAGTAGCATTAGCAGGAACAATAATTACTCTGTTAATTCTCTGGTCTGAGAGTATGGGACAGAGTTTAGTTCTGGGCTGTGTCCCAGACATCACATGTAATCTTGTGCAGATCTTTTCCAAAGTGGTCTTTCCTTCCCAATTCCTTGATTTCTGAGAACTTGGCCTGAATTTCAGATGCAGTAGATGTATATAGACCCTGTTGATGTTAATTGAAATTACAATGCATAGCGGTCTTGAAAATAAGTTTCCAAGACATGTCAATGTGGTTAATCAGAATTTAAACACCCCAAATCTAATGACCGCTTGGAAGCGCAGTCTTAGGGATGCCACCTCAGTTTCTTCTTTTGCAAAATGGACATAGCATTTTACATTAATTACTTGACAGTCTTTCATAAAATGACTTCATCTTATATATTTTAATGTAAATACATCAGCTACAAAAATGGATGAGGAGTGACATAAACATTTTAGATAGGTAATTTCACATCGATTGCTGCATATGGAAACTTATTCCTTCCAGATTTTGGTAATGAAAACAAAGTATGTGTGAAAAATGACTGTGGGGCTCCACTAAATCATTTACACCCAGTGTTTGAATACTGTTTCCCATAAAGGAGCAGAAACACTGTCAGTCTTGTGACTACAGGACTGAGGAAGGTAAAAGATAGCATCTTTGGAATGAAACTGGAGAAATATGACTCATCCTTCTTTGTTGCTTGCCAAGCTTACCTTGACATTTATTTCTTTGCTGGAGTGCAGAACATGTTTACAGAAGTTTACTCCATGCAAATGCATCTGGATTTCCTCTGAACTGTCAGCAGCTTGCACAACCAGGAGAGAGATTCAGTTTTGCACCTCACGGCATATTCTTTGTTCGTGATGGTAAATTAAATGCTTATGTGAGTCTGATTGTTGACAGCATGCATGGGCAGCCTCATATTTTGGAAACTTCATATCCCAGTGACAACTCTGTAACCTCTCCTTGTTTTTACAGGATGAAAACAAACCTTAGATTCAAGCTGGCTCAAACCTACCTGGGTAGGAGGTTGGCATCTCAGGCCGTGTATTCAAATGACAAACACTGCAGAATCACTGGAAGGATCGTGACGGTTTAACAAGGTTCATAGGGTTTTTACGATTTAGGCCACATCTGCAGGAGAGGAGTTGAAACCATGTATTCCTGATATGTTTCAACGCAAAGCAAAATGCATTCATTTAAACAAATCATGAGTGATTTACTTTGTATGCTACTGACAAGGATTACTCAAGCAGTTAGGGATCACCTAACTGGGGGATGGTAATTTTCTTCATACTGTTTTACTGGAGTGGATAGGGGTCTGACCAAACCAAATTTTAGCTTAGCTTTATATAGTAATTTATTGATACAAACATAACTGGCATTTGCGTGGTTTCAGCCTTCTGAACATGTTCATAAGGACTTTCCGTTTGTAACTAGGCAAACGTAAATTTAGTTAGATTAGTGCAGGTTTTACAGTCTAGACAAACTATCTTGGTACCATACAAATCAAGGCAACTCTTTTTAGCTTCCTCGGCATTCAGTGCAGTTGTTGTGCAGTCCCAAAGCAGTCATCAGCATAAAACTAAGGAAAGGTCTCCATAACCTAAGGGATCTGGGCCTTTAAGATGCATTCCTGTTTAGACATTTACCAGTACTCATAGGTGTGGTTTTTTTTTTTCTTCTTCATTAAGTATTTTTTGTCTTGTAATCACACCACCAAATCAAAACCTTTTATATTATTGTGTATGTTATGGAAGAAATAGGATGGGTAGTATTTTTCTCATTTAAGCAGATTTTTTTTCTCATGGCAGAAACAATTAATTTAATAACATATTTTGCATAATAACATTTACTTATTATTATGTTATGCTGGCATCAGAGAAGTAAACCAAATTTTTCCACAAGCTGTGTATTACCTAGAGAAATTATTTACTCTTCACTACCTCACATTTGAAAAATGAAAGAGAGGAAGAAGAAAGAAAAGTTATATTTATTATTGCAAGAACTATCTTTACTGACAGCAGCATCACAGGCATATTATATCATCATCTTTGTAATTAGTTTAAAGAAATCTGAAGCTGCTATACTATATAATTTAACTGGGCCAGATAATTCTAGCCTGGATTGTATCTCCTGTTATTTGTTGTGTTTGGTAAAGGTGATTATATATGTTTAAGTTTGTATTAAGTTTGTAAGATGTATTTTGTATACATCTGCTTGATTTTAATGTTGTATATGATTGATTACATATGTTGCTTTTTATTTAGTGCTTTTGCTGCATGGCGGTAAACAGAACTATCCAAATAAGTAAACAAATGAGCCCGGAGGGTTGTGTGGATACTTCACAGTTCTAAGGAACCCATCCTCCCAACGCAATATGTTTTTCTATCAGTGAATAGTGGTGCCAGGCTTCTCAAGTGTGAACAGAACCACCCTCCTGAGGAAACTTATATGCTTAATTTGAGCTAATTTTTAAATATTTGTCCAGTGTTTCAACTTTAAGAAAGTTAATGGAGAGCGATAAGGAGCTATTTTAAGGCATACCATTTATTAAGCGTAGTACCAAATAGTTTTTAAGTACAGTTTGCTTCTCTTTGTTTCTATGTTAATCTTCTCCAGGAACAAACAGGATAATTCAGATTTTTGTATATGAGACCCTTCTCCCACTTTTGGCCAGGTTATCAAAACAATCGTGCTGCTGGGGAACCAACCAGATTAAAGAGTAATTCACATTTACATCTTTTTACTAGTCAGGATCAAACTTCAGCTATAAACTATGAACCTGCTCACTTTATAATGAAGTCAAAGAGAGTCATATCTCCTCAGACCATTGCTTATAATCAACAGTTTGCCAAAGACTCTAAGTGCAATTTTGGGAATAGTATCTGACCTGAATATTCTCTGACACAGAGGTCAGAGAACTGACCTTCAAAATGCCCCCCACAAACACAGAGGTTACAGGAACTTACTAATGTACAATGTGGTACTGATGTTCCCATTTACTTTGGAGTCTTGTGCCCTCATGCCATTTATTCCATTAACCAGCAGAGAACTAAGAGCTAGTTTTGATCCCTGCATAATTAAATGAGCTGAAATATTCCTCCTATGAATATGGACCAACCTAAAGACCTAATTTAACCAATGTGAGTGTACTATCACCAAATATACCTCAAATGTTGGTTTGGCAACTTGTATCTTCAATAATGTCCTTTTTTCTTTTGTTAATATTTGACTAGCAGACACCAAAAACCTAATGCCCATTTCAGGAGGCATTAGCGCAATGACAGGAATAGTGTGGCTAAATCTACCTTGTAGCATTCCCATTAGGGAATGCTACATTAGGAAAAAGCCCTATTTGGGGGTTTCCTGTAATCTAAGAGGAGGTTCTTGAACTACAACTTCACTGTAGTGGGCATTTCCAGGCAGGAAACACTTCTTACCTAGCTAGTAGGATGACAAAAGGCAAGGAACCCCCTCTGTTCCCTGCCTACCTATTGCAGGGCTGCCTTTTCCCAACATTTATCAGTTCTCCGCACTGCAGCCATGCCTGGCACAGCTCACTGTGCCACCAACCTGGGCAGCTCTGCTCTGTGCTCTGCACATCAAACAGCTGCTGACAGACATCACCTCCACAGCGGACCCACTGCCTCCACCCTTGCAGGTTGTAAATACTAGAGGTACCCCCTGGTTCAAGTGGACAACTTCCCACAATGTGATAAAAAAGTCCTAGATCAGAAACAAAGAGGTAATACTTGTAAGATGATTTAAGGTCTTAGTCAGGTACAGTATCCTTTGGAAAACTGTAAGAATTTGCTTAGACAAACAAGATAAGGCGTATTTCTCTGGTCAGACATGGGCCAGAGATTGGGAACTGCTGGCTGGTCATCAGACTCAGCCTCTTCTGGGGAGTGAAAAACTCGAGGTTAACTTACAAATTTCTCTTTAACATGAAGCCTGAAGTGATTTCAAGGAAAAATAATGTTGTCACTTCAAAGAAACTCGTGTGAAACCCTCCAGGAAAGCAGACTGGCTGGAACCTAAGCCATCAGAGTCCCACCAGGTTGACACAATATGTTGTTAAAACAGTTGCTGCAAAATATTTTCAGCATGGAAGGTAACATTAAAAACTAACATATATACAAACACTCCAAAAGTAAGTCATGTAAGTCTAAATAACTCCAAATGCATGGTGCACAATGAATTTACTAGAGCTCTGGAACAAAAACCTCAGATTTCTCTTTGTATCCCCGGACTGAATCTGTGGTAAACCACCTTTTCAGCATTCCTTATGTCTCGTGCAGGTCTATATCAGATAATTATATCAAAGCCTTATTATTCTGGTTGTTGACTAGCATCTGCTCGCTTGCCACAACAAACAAGCTACGTGATAACAATGAGATTTCTTTTGAGAGAGTTTAGTTGGTGCCTCCGCTGAGACCAGAAAATTGCGTATTAAACCTCATAAAGAGAATGTTGAGGAGGTTGTTTATTAGATTCCTGTTTTCCATTTGATTGGCTCTTTTCTGTAGTTGACAGAAGGCCATATCATCCTGTATTTACACACCACATGAACTGTATTACTCCACAGATAGCCTCACTGAAGTGGCTGACATACTTGTGATATGGAAACTCCTGCGTTGAGGTGGGGTGTTGTTAGGATACAAGATCCAGCTTTGTCTTCTCAGCTGCTAAGAAGGCTCTCTTCAAAGGACAATCGTTGCTGGCACTTTGCAGTGAGGAGACCAAGTGAAAATTTCCAATTGCACGACAGATTTGAAGATCTGACTGTATTCCACAGATCTCTCAAGTACTCACTTCTCAATAAAGCTGCAGATTACAGATGCTCTAACATTTCTTAGGTTTGGATTTGTAAAGAACAGTAAATGATGCTCCAATACAGCATGTTATTCTTCCTTTATTTTTGATACAAGGTATATACACATTTTATAAATAAAGAATGGTGTTTATTACAGCATTTATTATCATGTTTTATAATTCTGTGTTTCATAATATTTAGAGTATGTAGTAATGTTTATTCTTTATGCAGTAGCAAGAGCTGCTGATGGGACTCATCACCTCCATATTTAAATGCTGTTACAGTATTTTCTGGGAAATTCCAGTGATAAGTGTAAGATCTGATCACAGATACAGGCACAGGAAATAAATGTAAGAAAAATGAATTAGAAATATATACTATATTCATTTTATACCTTTTGCATATCAAAAGCATTGAAAACAATCCTGTCTTGATTAAACCCTCTGATTTTTAGTGTAACAGAGCAATGGCTTTCAGAAATCTTTTTCTTTCTAAACTATCACATGGCTTTTCGGTAAGGAGCATTGTTGCACCTTCATTGCCTCCCACAATTCATCAACATTACTAACGTAATAGAGAAAGAAATATTTTATCAGTTCTTGACTTTAGTTAAGGCAGAGATAAACAGGGTCAGAGTTGCTGCCATTTGACTGAGGTAAACAGCAGAGAAAGGTATTATATTTTCACAAATTTATCCTGAATCGCTATCATAATGACCTAGGCCTTCTTCGCTGCTCCTGAGCTGATCAAGGTTGAGTTAAGCCTGTGCTTAGCTGGAAATCCTCCAAGAAAAATATGCAGTGCCATGGAAAGCAGTGTTGATGTATATTGGACCCTTCCTTCTGACTCATTATTAAACAAATTCTCAGGCCAGTTGCTAGGAGGCAGTGTGCCGTTTGAGGTGCTGTCTCTTCTAATGGACCTGCTATTTATTTCCTACTCTAAATTTTTGTGTGGCCTTTTAACTACTTGCCAGATATTATCCCAGAAATGGCTAAATTTAAGCGGTGAGCAATGTGATGCCTATTTAGGTAATGTACTGTTTTAACTATGACTGTAGGCATCATGAAGTCTTAGAAGATGTAGCTGCAGATATAATCACATAGGGAACATTCAGGATCAGGCAGTTTAACACCAATTATTAGGAACTACACAAAACCTGCCATATCCTTTGTGTGTTATATGATCATTTATGATCATACCAGAATAAAATTTAACCTTTAAGACTCTTTAGTCCCCTGAAAACAGATCACAGGAATCCTCTGCTGCTGTTGAATTTTGGGCTGGTGGAAGCCATTAGCGTAATGGAAGCCTATGGTCTTTTCATTCCAAACACAGACTGAGGAATCCAAATCCAAATCTATCCTAGTGCAGCCAGCATATTGTGACTTATTCTTTGCATTAATTGGTTCAAAACCTTTTTGAATTTAATGGCAGTCTCTCTACTGACCTCAGAGAGTGCTGGGCTGCACTTTGCATTTGGAGACTTGATTGCTAATAACCTGAAGGGATTAAGTGAGTGCTTGCCGGTAGCTCATATCAGAAAGAGTCTAGCTCCAATGGAAAGAAAAAAAAAAAAGTAAACCTAGCATGGACTCTCCCCTCCCCCATTTTTTATTTTTATTTTTATTTTTTTGATATAGAGCACTAAGTGAACATTGTTTACCTTTTCATAAATGAAGGCTTTAAGATTCAGTCAGCTGTGTCTGCTTTAATAACTTTTCTTAGCAAGTATTTTTTAGAATGGTAGGAAAATGAACATACTGTAATTCAGATAATGGGGTTTCCTCATTGTTCAAAGATATCTAGTAGCTGAAGATGGTATAGACAAATGTACCTCCAGGAAATTAAATTTTGCCATATTACTTAGTTGCAGATGATAACACAAGATGAGTGGCTGAATTTATGCAGTCTCTCTCTCTTTTTTTTTCATAATTATTTGTATGGAAAATAGATTACTAGTCATGATTAGCTCTCCATTAGCTCTTCCTTTAAATAAATTGTTCAATGTCCTAAAAGTGCAACCCAACAACTAAAGTTCTGTCAAGACTCTTCCTTCACCATTAAAATTTTATATTCAGAGGAAGCCCTTTGAATGAAATAGTCTGCTGCATTTACTGATGGATCTTGATTTCTAGATATGTGACAAAACCAGCCTTTACATAACCATCCAGTGTGGGTTTGTCCTTATGAAAAGAGGACATGATATACAGATCTGGTAAGTGGTGTGAGCAGGCATCTTGCCACCCCACATTGCCTTGGTCGTGACCTGTGGAGCGTGGCCCCTCTGCCCAGTGAGGGGCCCAAGTCATCAGGGCGCTCACCGGCCAGGAGAGGAGGTCAGCAACAAGGTCACTCACACAGGTGTGGGCGGGTTGTTTTGTCCTTACCCATTAGTGACACATGCCCTTGCAGCAAAGAAAGGCTGCCTTAAGGTTCATAATATGACTCCCATATACCCATGGAAGAGAAGACCAAGCCTGACAGCGAGAGAAGACCTCTTCCAGAAAACACTGCAACCAGCCCCAGCAAGAGATCTTCTCTAGGGAAGGTGCACTAGGCCAGGATCCATATTATGTTGCATGTGAGACTCCCTGATTTTGATTCAGCTGGTTCAGATGGAAGAAAGTCAGAGCACTGTGCAACAATAATTGCTAGCCAAGGCACTAATTGGAACAAATTGCCCTTAGGGGGAAAATTAAAACCAAAAGGATACCACTTCCCATCTTTGCACTACTGAATCCATTTACAGCAACGAGTTGTTCGTCACGGCAGGCAGCCAGGGCGGCGGGCTCTGACGCAGCACTGAAACCGAATGATTTTCAGCAGGTACCATGAGGCCACTCCAATACATTCCTATTTCATCCCTGAACTGCATAAGAATGAAAAGAAAATGATTAGAACAAAGCTAACAGGCATATGGACAAATATAACAACCTTCGCAGAGTGAATTCTTGCCTGAGAAGCTTTTTAGTGTTCCCTGAAGGCCTCACTCTGTATGTGTCCAGGAGGGGCTCAAATTTGTTACAAAAGGTAATTTTCCTCACCAAAATCTCTTAAAAAACCTCAACTCTCTATATCCTAAATAACTGGTTAGAAGATAGGAAACTGATTAGAAATAAATGTCCAGTTTTCACAATGGAGAGTGGGGGGGGGGGGAGGAGGATCACCAACGGTTTTCCATAGGGATCTGCGCTAGGACTTCTGTTGTGAAACATATTTACATGTGACCTTGAAAAGGGAAGCAAATATGGTGATGAAGTTTGCTGACTAAAATTATTCAGGGTAGTAAAAGAAAAAACAATCAGCAAAGAGTTGCAAAGGATATAGTGGTACTGTATTCTTGGATAATAAAATGGTAGATGATGTTAATAAATGCAGAGTGATGCACACAAGGAAGGACAGTTTATATGCACAGTGACCCAATATTATGGCTTAGCAATCTCTAGGGATCTGGGAGTTATATTAGATGGTTCTATGAAAACATCAGCTCAGTGGCAGTCAGGCAAATGAGGGCAGAAAAGGAAATCAAGGAAAGCAAGCTAAAAAAAAATAAATAAAATGCTGTTATGTTATATTTTAAATCCATGGTGCATCCACCTCTTAAATGGTCTTCTTATATTTCAGGAAGAATATTTTAGAACGGGAACAGTTACATGCTGACTCAAAAGAAAGATGAAGAGTATTGAACAGTTTCTATACAAGAAGAAACCAGTTAGGTTTGAAAAAAAAAGATGCTGGGGTTGAATACAATAATCCATATAACCATGAGTGGTTTGGAGAAACTGAGCATAGAACTATCATTCACCAGAATGCAAGAAACAAGGAGGATTCAAAACATGAGATACAAAGAAGACTAAAGGAAATACTTTTTCACACAATCTACAGCAAGGTATTGTAGATACCTAAGGATTAGATGGGTTCAAAGAACAACTGGATACATTTCTGCAAAAAGCAATCACACAAACAAACAAACAAACAAAAAACATGAATTGAATAAATAAGAGATCACCTCTTCTCTATGTAATCCCTAAGCCACAAAGTACTGGACAAATTAAGAATATACCACGGATGCATCACTATGTGTTTGCCCTGTATTTATGTTCTTCCATAAACAAGTGCCTTCGCCATTGTCAGAGACAGGATACAGGGCTAAGTGGAACCTTTGGTCCGACCAAGCCTCATTATTCCTCTTATGTTCTTCTGATGAATTTGTTTTCTACTTTACTGGCTCAATCTTCAGGGTACAAGGCCCATTACCTTGTTATAAAAGGAAATTAGATAGACAAATTATTCTTGACAATTCCTTAGGGGCTGCTACTCCTTACTTCTTGCTTTGTTATCCTCTCAGGATGCACACAGACAGACTGGGATGTCTCTTATTTGGGCTTGCTTTTGCTAAAAACTCATTTTCTTATGGCAAAAGCAAAATTAAATTTTACTTTAGATATGGAGATTACTACAATATGGACTATTGCATACTTCCTCTTATTTTCATTTTCAAGCTAGTAGACTTTGCAGTATCTCTAGTTCAGCAGGTAGATAAAAAAATGCTAAATTTTTGCTTAAATATTTGCTAAATTCAATAAAGATATATATGAACCTTATCAGTTAGTGACCTGGTTAGGCTGCCTATCTGAAAATGATGCGTTATGAGTTACATCGGAAAGTAAATAACATAACTGAAAAGCAGTATGGCCAGTGTCATAATACATTAATCACAAGAGTGAGGAAGTGAATACTGTTTGATCATCATCATAATCACATTTGTTTCACACTGGAAAGCTAAAAAAAAAAAAAAAAGTGATTATTTAGCTGCTTCACCTACATCGTGGAAAAGTAAAAGAAAATACAACTAATTAATGACTATAATGGCTTTTTATATGTATGAAAATGATGCTGTAAAAGCATGTTAGAATACAACAGACTGGTGAAATTGGAAACATGCACATGATCCACCTCTTAACTTTCTCAGATGATTCCCGTTTGTTAGTTATGCTAGTTGCTTGCAACAGCATGAAATAGGTCATTAGCTTCTATCACAATGCAGTAGAGCAGACTATAGTTTCCTTCACTAGAGAAAGGAAGTTGCTAACGTCACTGCTGTATCTTTTAATTCATCTTTTGAATTTCATGGTTCATCTGCAGCGCTCTGATAGCTCTTGCTTTCAGCAACTGTCCTAGAAGTTGCAGAAGGCAAACTGGGAACTTCAAGGCTCAGGGTAAACCGTACAACAGTCATGGATTTAGTTCTGATTGCAGGGTGTTGTTGTACAGGGATGACAAATCCCACACCACAAGTACGAGCGGTACAACAAATTACATTGTTCACCAGTTACTTCTGGCATGGTCTTCTTGCAACTCAATCACTTTCATAGGTCAAATATATTTCTCACTCAAAGACAATGGTAAGTTTTCAAAGTTCTTCTCCTTACTGTTGCTTAGGTGTCTACAAGATTTAGACATCTGTCACTGCTGCTTTAGATGTGGCATCAGTAATATTAATAATAGGCTGGACACAATTAATTTATTTTGTTTCATTTAATATGGTGATTACATAGCTGCTAACAAGGCCTTGGTTGATAAGGAATTTCAAAGAAGTCACAGTCAATGACTTCTTATTTAAATTTTTGAATTATTTTTAATTCTCTGAATTTTATTCTATTTAGATGTCTGTGCCATTTTCTTGACACTTTTTCACCAAGTCTGTACACTGTAGATGTGTGAGCTGTCACAACATACAGATGAAGGAAATGAAACGTCACCATAGGTGAAAATATGATTTTATGCTGTCTTGAATTTCTTTGAGCATAATGAATTCCTAAGACTAGGTCCATGAGATAAATTCTAAGGTTCCATGAGATAAATTCTAAGGTTCTCCAAAAAAAAAAAAATATATATATATATATAAAATATATATATATATATGTATATATATATGTATATATATATGTGTGTGTGTATATATATATATATGTGTGTGTATATATATATATATTTGAGGTGATTAGCATCCCTTGCCACTTCTTTTTCTAAAACTTGAAGTGCAGGCTAAGCCTTGGCTAAGCCCAAATTCAGCAGGTGAGAATTGCTTGGTATGAGCACTGATCATTCGCCTTAGTCTGAATGGTCTCCTTCAGACAGTTCAGTTCCAGTTCAACCCTAGAAAAACCCAGAGAGGTGGAACTGCCACAATGACAGCTCAGAGCAAAACTCCTGCACTAATGAAAGTACAAGAGCTAACCTGCTCACTTCATATGCTGGGTATGCTCCAGAACTAAACATAGCAAGACCAAGTCTCCTTCAGTGCTCCTGTTGTAAAAGCTCACTCCACCCCTAATGAAGTCACAGTGAAAATGTGAAAAAGATTCCTCCCTTGCTGCTTTTCTGAATATTTTTATTGTTTTCTGCATACATACATGTGAATGTGTGGGAGCATGGAACGGGGAGAGGTCCCATATGCATTTCCTGAACTCACGGCACCTTCAAAATGGCTGCTTTCCTGAGGTCAGCAGGAAGGCCAAACTGGCACTGCTCCTCCTCACCCAGCAGTGTTCTGCCTCAAAACCACTCCTCACGGAGGACAACATTTACATATTTTTACTCTGTCTCTCCTTTGCCTCAGGAGCTTCCTGTAATCCAGAGAAAGCCAAGATCCAGCCCAGTGTGCTCATGCCATCCTCACAGGCCTGCCTAGCCCAGCAATCCCACCTGGAGCTGCAGCAGGCAGCGCGTGTTGGGACCACACCGAGGTGACAACCTTAACCACCCAGTCTGTCCAGCAGTGACCTCGTGCTGCCACTGAAATGGCAGATGGGTGTTTGGAGGTGGCTCGAGTATTATTTAAAGCATGGGACATAGCTGATAGTTTTCTTCAAACATAGCATATGGGTATCTCCAGGAGCACACCAGCAAGTGGGCAGGATGACTGGTCACTACACTTGCCCAGTGAGCTCAGCCTTGACATTGTTCTCTTAAAAGTACGGCTACATCTACCACTGACTTCAGTGGATCTTAGCTGTCTCTTGTGTTTTTTACCATAGTCCTTTTCTCCCTTCTTTCATTATCTTTCTTTCCTGTTCATATCCTGCAGTTAAATGTAGAATTTATGTCAACATTATTAGTAGTAGCTTTATTATGCCATTTAGCATATTATCATGGCATAACTACTATATGATAATAACTACTATATGATATATATATATCATGGCGTAACTACTATACAATACAACTACTAAGTTTTGCGAAAAAACATATACTTCATCAGGATATCCCTGTTTCTTGGATGAGCGTTTTTCACTGTGCAGTTTATAGAAAATTGAAAAGTTAAACTCTTTTTCTTCAAGGGAAAAAATGGCTGAAGGGGAAAATAATGGTTGTTTGTTCTGTAAGTTAATGATTAAATTTAAAAGATTGAATTATAAAGTTAAATATCCTTAGAAGAACTTAATGAATCTCAGATGCTTCTGAAATTGAAATAAAACACCCATTTGGACTGACCCAGAGCACTGGTATCAATTCACTGTTTGGAGGTTAATTTTCCAGTTCATTTTAACTTGTTTGTTGTTTTAGTTTTACTGAGCTTACCTGAAGGTAGAAATACATGATATTTCGCGGTAGAATTATCGCTCCATTTCTCTTTTGTTTGTGTCTGTTTTCTTTGTTGCTTGACAGCGTATCATTTTTTAGTTGATTCCCCGTCATTTAAAAAATACCAGTATAGTAGATAATACCAGTGAAAGCTAAATAACATGCTGTCTCTTTTGTCCTAATAATGGGAAGGTATTTGTCTGGCTAAGGTCATGGTTGCTTCTAAGTATAAATTACTTAATTGTTTTCAGTAGGGCTTGCTGCGAGCTCCAGGGCTGGGCAATCTAATCTAAAGCAGAGCTCTCCGTGTTTGAAAGAATGTTTCCAGGGACAATCCTTTCAGGACATAGCGACTGCTGGGTCACCAGCTGCTGGAGAGTTGGGTTGTATTAGTACTTTTTATTCTGTTTTTGAAGAGAACAAGACATAGATAGTAATGAAGCATCATTTTACTGACTTCAGGGAGGAGTACGTTGTCTTCTGTGACCATATACTTTAATTACTCGCTTGAGTTGTTTTGGCAGAGAATAGGCTGCTGCCAAAACAAAGTTTGTCTTCACAATAGCTGAATATACCAGTTACAAGCATAGTTTGTAAGATGTTTAACAGCAGCCTGTTAAAAATAAATTAATTAATTAATAAATTAAAAAAAAAAAAAAAGATTTAACATCCATTTCGTTATCCACATGTCTATAAATATAGGTGCATTTATTAGGTATACATTTCTCACAGAAGTAGGGGGAGAATGTGTCCCCATCAGTACCATCTGCACATGTGTCTGATGCAGCTGTAACCATGTCACTGTGCACTCACAGCAGCAGCTCCATCTTCCCAGAAAAAAAAATAAATTTCATTCCATGTAAGTTTGTATATGCCTTTAATATGGATGGAAATTCCCGTGTGCGCAGCTTTGCAGAGAACTCTCCGTCTGCATAAACACTCTCTCACACAGCCAAAGCTGGAGACCAGTTCAGTCAAGATACATACCAGTTTGACAACAAATTGTAGTCAAGATTTTTTTAATTGACACCTTTGTGGACAGTCTTACCTCTGCTTTAATCTGGCTTGTATCAACTAACAAACCCACAACTTTTGAGGGAAAACAAGCCCTGGACCTACCCAAACCTTGTGCCTGTGCAGGCAGTTTATAGAAAACTATGCAGCAGACTGCATTACTTACAGTGCAATCAAGGATTCACTGGGAGGGAAGAAAAGGACTTGTCCTTATGTGAACTGTGCATAAGATGCCGTTAATTCCTTGTGGGGGCTTTTGTGGTGACATAAACTGAGGGAATGCTGTAGACAGAATTACAATATATTTTTTTGTAAGTTTTAGGAGCACGTTTGAAATAATTAATCCATTGATTTTTAAAATATCCCTTTTATTAACCAAGTGCGTGCAACAGTCCTAAGATGAGCAAATGCCAATGCTGCAAGAGTAAATTTAGCATGCACCACGATGCTAGTGAACAGTTATCCAAAACACAAGGCACAAGGGGGGTTGGATTTCAGGGTGGGTTGTTTTTTTCAGATTTTTCTCTGGGAAGCTAGAGTAATCCTCTTGGGAGAAAAGAAGGCTTGCTTAGGAGCTTTTTCCAGGGGAATCGGTACACATACCCAAACCTACACCTGCAAACACAAGGAAACACAAACCCTGCATCGCCCCAGCTCCATCATGTCCAGCTCCATCAGAAGTAGGCCTGTTGAACAGTCTCCTTCTGGGCATGTAGGGAAAGAACAGAAATAAATATCTGAATAAATATTTGAAGCCCAACTGCACTGTTTTGTTAGTATCTTACTTCCAATGCTTGTTGCATGTTTGCATTATGATGTTTGACATCCTTTCTTTTCTCTTCTCTGTCTTGAATCCCATTTTGTCTTTCCCCTCTGTCTCCATTTATTTGGGCCTTTACATCCCTCCAGCCTGGGACTTTTTTGTAAACATCATAGTAAATGTGAATGCGGGAGCATCTATGACTTCACTTTATTATGCTTTTGGTGCTCAGCAGAGCAATATAAACAATTCTAGTTTTACATTTTGGTCTCAATTGTTCAATCGTCCGTGTGTTTAGATTGGACATCAGCATGGTTACAGACCTTAGCAGGCGATCCCATTCCTTCAGTGAGGATGCCTATTTTGTATAAAACATGTGACATTAGAAAGGTTTGTTAGCGTATACAGTGAGACAGCTAGGATGCCATCTATGGTTTTTGCTGTAGCTGATTATTCTATACAGTAGCTACAACCTGTTAAACATTGTATAAATGCCTCAAAGTGCACTTCTAACATGCTGCAAGGCTTTTATATATACGCAACTCCTGCTATTATCAGTAGCATATACATCTACCCTGTGTTTCACTCTTGGCATGATACATTATGCATGGATTCATAGCTGCTCTCTAAAAGGGCAAGGATTTCTGTATAGGAACTGCTGAATATATACAGGGATGTTGTTTTTTTTAACCATTTTCCACAGAAGAAAAGCTTGCTAATATCCTATATATCTTGATGTAAACTTTCAAGAGCAAAAAAGGAATAATGTATAGCTGAAATGCCTCACCAACACTGAACTGCTCTGGAAAGCTGCAGCAGCGCATAAATAAAGAGCAGCCCACCGCTCTGTGCCAGCTACTACTTAGTTGGGAAACTATGCAACGATTAAACAATGAAATTAAACACATAGGACCTGGTACATTTAAATATTTAAATGCCACTTTTCATAACAAATCATACTAATGCATAACTGTGAGTCTGACCTTGCTCTGGGACGGCCTATAATACTGAGAGCAAGGCTGTTAACTTTGTGCATTCCTCTACAGCTTCAGCTAAGATCTGTGCTCTCACAGAGGGGCAGGGCTACCTGCATGTGATCTTTATTATGAAACTTCTTTGTTCGTATATATTTATCATGGATATGATAGTTATCTTTAAGCGAAATCAGTCTGCAAGTATGAGTGTGTAAATCTGAAGCATAAATCTGAGGGAAATCCACTGCCCTCGGTAGTGCTACAGGAAAACGTGAGTCCAGTTCCTTGATGCCTTGCTGTTACTTCCAAGTTTCCTCATAGCATTTAAACTACTACTTACATTATTGTACTACATAACTCTGTTGCTTTCTGCAGTGGAATTACTTCCCCCCTCATCTACCATTCAGGTAAATTTCTGGGTAGAAGATCCACTCACGTGTCCTTCAGAAAAGAAGGGTTACAGGCAGGAAGAAACCTCCAGGAGGAGGAAACCTCTGTACCAGATGTGTGGCAAAGAAAAGTATTGCCACGTGGCTCCAACACAGGTTTATACTCCAAAAGGGGAGGGTCAACAGGAATAACCATTCAGTGGCATATTAAAGCAGTAGTTCTCAGTTTTTAGTAACTTCATTTATGTAAGCAAAGAGCTGGTTATAAGATGTTGGCTTCTCCTTGTTTCCATGCCAAAACTGTATTAGAAGATGCCTGTAAACACATTAAGTGCTTTCCTAATGTTAATTTTCCTTGTAAGCAATTACGTGATTGAAACAGGATCATGAAGTCACTGAGGTGGTAACTTGCCATTCCCCCTGTCTCTTGGGGCCAAGAAGTGCATTGCTAACAGCTGCTAACGGGTTAAAGCAGCAGGAAGAACAAGGTAACCTGGGGTCTAACTCTGGATAATAGCTGGAGTTCAAATCAGCATTCTCCACAGATCTAAGCTCAAGGTGCCAACCAGAGCTAAGACAGACTTGTACTGTCATTGTCTTAGACAGGGCTTTTTTGTAGCAGGAGGGGGTGGGAAACAGCTCATGCCGGGACTATGTTGCTCTAAAGGTCACTCTGCCTTGCACAGGCAGCCTGCAGCCATGCAGATTCTTGAGCGAAGATGGTCAGGAAATGATTTTGAGCCGAAAGTACCTTTGAAACTCTGTTTTAAAAAATCAATAAAAAATGGATCCTTCTCACAGAAGTCCCTCTGCCAAGGGGGCATTTTCACTTCAAGTGAACTCGATGGAAGTTTTTAACCAGCTTTAATCCTAAAACCCCAGTATTTATGGAACAGACACACAGAGACCCTGAGGGATTATCGTTACAGCCCCACCCTGACACCTGCACGTCTTTGGTCTGTTCAGATTGTGCCCTGGGGAAAACATTTGCCCCTACATGCAAACCTAAGAGTTTAAAAAGATTTTCTGTTATGGGTGTTCTGTCTGACAATTCCTAACCATATTTTTGAAATCTATCAATTTACTGCTTGCTAAGGCCTACTGATGCATCCAGCTTCATTCATTCTCTTCAGCTATACTCGTGGGGTGTTTGTGTCCACATCCCTCCTCCCTCCCTCCATCCTATCTACCTCCCTGTCTTTTCTGTTCCATACATTTATCTTATGATACATTTATTAACGTAGATTGAACAATCTTTTTACTTTCTGTTGACGTCAACATGAAAAAAAAATCTAAATAGATGGATACAGTGGGAAAACCAGACTTTAGAAATGGATAAGATAGAAGGGATTTTCAATCCTAGATATACAAAGTATCCATAGAGCCTTCATATAATATCAGAAGCATGTATTTTTTAGGCACCAATATGGAAAAATTGTTATTGCTTTCATTTCTTAGTCTGTCACTGCTCTAATCATGTACCAAAACATTGCTCTACCCATTCAGCAATAAATTTTGTGTTTTATGATTTTAAAACAACAAAGACTAATTTGCTTTCATCTACATCCACTCTAAAAATAATTCCTCCTCTTTGATTAACTCTGACTTATTTATTCATTTCATCGGTCCTTAACATATGGCTTACAGTGAAGCACTGCCTTTAACCTTTCAAAAAGCTCTTCTTGTCTTGATTCAGGATAAGGATGGGCAGACATGGTCCATAAAGAATAGAGCTCAGTAAGATGTCCTGGGGATCACAGGATGGCACTAAGCATGCAGGCAGGACTTCTGGGCAGCCACAGCAGCCGTGGGCTGCAGCCCCCTTGCCCCCCGTCAGAAAGGTTGTGTCCAGATCTCGGGATGCAGCCCGAGCTCACATCTTCTGTTGCTGCAGACAGAAGGCTGAATGATCAGTGGCTTTATCTCTCAGGCAAGACACTGACCTAGGGTTTCAGGGAATATTTTGGAAAGAATAGGGAAATAACCCTGATGCCTCGTCCAACATCCCAGTCTTCAGCAGAAGTAGTATTAAAACAGTGTGTGATTAATGCTAAGTGCGTAACGACTCTCACATTTGCCTCTACCAGCAGAAGGTGTCCTGCAAATGGGCTTTTTATTCTTTTTTTTTTTTCTGGTTCTGGTTAAAAGTCATAAATTTTGCTTGACTGCAGGACAAGCATTGTAAAGTATGTTGGTATTCTAATGTTTTACAAAGATCATCTTGAGTTACGAATGTTTCTACTGCACTTTTAAATTGATATAATTTAAATGCTTTCAGAAGACTTCAATTCCTCTTAAAGATGGCATTTTGTGGTCTGAGCGTATTCTCTTCAGACTGGCACCGCTGCTCTGATATCTCTGTAAAGAGTAAAGACAGAATGGTGCGTACCGTTTAAAGATGGGAATTTTGAACGAAATAAAGAGCTCTCCTCTTTTCTGTTGCTCTTGACGTTTGCTGTAGCTAATGCTGGAGGAACTTAAGTGACCAACATTAGGTTGATTTAAGGAATTATAATCTCCCTCAAAATACGCATTTGAAAATCACTGTTTTTGCTACCATGTTCTTAAGCACATTTGAGCTCAGACTGGCTCCATTCCCATTCTGATCACATATGCTTCAGACTTGGCACATACAAAAAATCTCAAGCCATATAAAAATTAACATTAGGTGGTGAAGCTGGACTGCACCTGCCACTTGGGACAGTCAGCGGCAGCTGAAGAAGTCTTTGCCAGGGAGAAGAACACTCCCTGAGCAATGTACCTGTATTGTGGGAATTACATCTCCAAAACGTAGGAAATGAATCATTAAAATGGCAGAAACTCACGCTTCTAAAATGTAGGAAGTACAGAGGTGAAACACATCCACTTCGGGAACAAAACCTTCGCTCTGCCCTGAGGCCTACCAGGCCAACTCTGCGTGTACGAGCAAGCTGCAGTGGCAGATGCACTTTGGAGAGGAACCATATGAATACTGCAGGAAAGTACTTGTTTTAACACTTCTCTTCGCTATGGCAGAGCACAGGTTCTCAGACACACATCAGCTACGCATAGCTGGCTTATTTTCAAGTATTCAGGGCCATGTCAGCAGGAGGATGTTTACCTGCCAGTGTCCTTTTTGGCACGCAGCTGGCAGCACAGCAGTTTGGGTGGATGGGGTGAGCACCATGGGCTTTCGCTGGGGTTGGCCTTCCCAGTGCAACGTGTCCCACAGCCCCTCAGCACACTGCCTGCTGCGGCACCGCCCAGTGAGATGGCTCAGCAGTGTCCTGGGACTCCAGAAACCCTTCTTTAGGGCTGTGGGTCTTGTGGCGGAAAGTTCCCAGCCTATACTTCCTCTAATCTTCTCTTATTGTGCCTGTTGTTTTGTATCTCTTCTGTAATGTTCATAATCTTTTTCCTGCTGCAATTCATTCTCGTGGTTAACTTGCATAGAAATACAGATGGTAAACCAGTCAATAGATGTTTTTGAATATGAGACACAGAGCATCTGTTTGGTTTGCATTTGTTTGGTTGGTTTTTTGTTTTGGGGAGTGGGAGGTTTGTTGCTTTGTTTTGTTTTTGATTTGCTGAATTTCGTCAGTTGCCAAAATGCCTGGTTGTGGAGCAGTGAGAATAACTGGGTGGACAATAAGTTAGATCCTGAATGCTATGGGCATCAAAGTAATGTCTACATTTGGTAAAGGAAAGCAACAGGGCTTGCGAAACAAGTAACGAGAGGTGAGGCTGAACTGTTGTACAAATGTTGATGATCACCAGGAGGAGAGGGGCTATGGAAGACAGCTCTCTTGGAGATTTCAGCTCCAGCCCTCCAACATCCACTGAATGATGAGAGGTTTTTTTTTGAGGAAAAAGAGATGACACTTGCACTGCTGAAGGCTATTGTATGTTTTTTAGCAGCTATGTGGAAGCTGGAAGATCCAAGACTGCAAAGCTCCTGAGTATGCCTTGCTGCATCTTATCGTGACCATTGGCAATAGAGGGAAAGTAACAAAGGAACACAATGCAATTTCCTCCCAAAATGAGCTTTAGAGGGAAATAATATAAACACTTTGCCGCCCACAGCATATTCTCTACTTTGCCAATAAAAAATAAAAATAAAAAATAAAATATCAAAAAAAAAAAAAGCTAACTTGCTACAGTTGAGAAAATGTTACTGGATCATCAGGGACATATCATATTAGTGTGAACACAGCTGATCGGGGAGGCCTATGATACTTGTTCAGAGAGGATTTTTTTTATAGTCTTTTTTCAAGTCCTAAGTCCATCTTCCCAGACTGCCTCATTAACATTGGTGTTGCTGCCGGACTAACAGCTTTCTGAGGAAACACCTATTTTCCTATTCATCACGGATATAAAGAAGAATATGAGCATCACCCGAGCATTTTGCATTGCCATACAAAATGACTGTTTAACACATATTTAAAGACTGATGCTGGAAATGCCTCAGAATTTGATTGTCTAAGTGAGCCAAAAATGTTTTTTTCTGATATTTGAATGTTGCATTTTAGAGAATATTTGTAAAACAGGAAGGGAAGTGTTACCAGAAAAGGGGGTAGGGACAGAAGTACATTTGCTGATTAAGAACTACCAGACACAAAGGTAATTATCAGAGCAGACAGTAGAGATGCACACCTGAAGAAGGCCTTAAGGGCATACTTTGACAGTATGTCAGAATCAGAGGAATATCTGCTTTGTGCTAAGTTGCTAAGTTGCGTTATGGTAGTTGGCTTGCATATAGACTTGAAATGAACTGTTGATTTTAAATGAATATGTCAGTTTTGAAAGACAAAGTAAATCATGATCTACACAGGAAATAATAGTAAACAGAGGTGCTTCTATGAAGATTTAAACCATGAGAAAGAGAGTTCAAGGTGCTGACCTTTCTTATATGAATCACGTATTAGCATGTAATTCCCCTTAGTGTACACTGTGGTCAAGTGAAAGACCTAGTTTGGCCATAATATATTACCGTGAGGCAGAAGATGGCTGTAACCTAGACCACAAAACCATCCATACACTGCAGTAGTTCCTGCAAGTATGTCTCAGGTTCTTCTGCATCCTAATGCTTTGTAATACATTATTTTGGTATCTGCAGGGCTGCAAAACATCTTGTCTACTTCCTGAACTGCCTTCTGGTTCTCCTGCCCTCTCTTGAAAAGATACTCAGTCCACTCCTTAGCGTCCAATGTGCTAGCCTCCACACTCTTAAATAGAGACCATTTCCTCTTTTTTTCTTTTTTCTTCTGATTAAGTTCCCATACTAGCTGTTCAAGTATAGAACAGAAAGACCACTGAGAATAATCTGATGAGAAACATGTAAATGAGAAAACCCTTCCAACTTTTCCGTAAGGATATTCTTAGGAGTGTTTAATGTGGTTTAGGTTGCTCATTCAGGATGGCTCAACAAATCCCAGTGAAACGAATATGTGAAGGACATGACCAGTGGACTGATGGATGTTGATAGTGATGAGATAACTGATAATACTTGTGATTCTGACTGATATTTTGCTTGTCAGGATGCCAAAGCCTCACTAGAATAAGCTGAAATGGGCTGAGTGTTTGTGCTGTGGGATATCTCACAGTGATAATTCTGCCAGAGTTTCGTCTTTACTCTTGGGGTTGTTCTGCAGACAATCTCATAACCAAATCTTCTCCACATAGACTAAGAAATTCAGGGCTCCTTCCACAAGAAAGTCAAGGAACTAGGCTTTGAATGGAGTTTTTCCTTTGGATCTGCACCAAGTCATACCTCTGTGCTTTAGAGGTGGAAGTACCGGGGAAGAGGTATTTTAAAAACACACTGGGTACTATAATGGAGGGAAAGGAGGGCTTTGAGATGTAATTACTGTGACTTCAGGCCACAGAGTTTGATACTGTAACTGGTTGAACACAGGCATTGCTGCCAAAGGACTGCTTCCACTGAAGGTTAATGCAGCATGCAGGGATGCACTAATGGAAAAGGATCAAAAGTGAATATACGTCAGCTAGTTTTATTTGATAACCATACATCTGAGATTTTAACAACCAGATTTCAAATTGCAACGTGGAAGTAAATGCCAAAACAGGGGTGGTTCTACTGATAAAATCATGGTGGCTCAACCTTGGTTACCCATATTTAACAGTAATAACTTTGGATTTGCTAAATGTTAATAGTCTTCATCATTATTCTGAAGATATCTTCTAAAATATGCCAATCTTTACTCATCACTGTATCACAGAAACTATCGTTATGCATGCAGACAGGCTGCTGACAATCATATTGACAAGATCTCTTTCTGCTTCTACTGCTTGCAGTCAACAGCCTACACTCTGGTATATTAATTTCATCTATCAGGAAATCTGTTTTCTTATCTTAGGTTCTATAGCCACTGCTCAGGATCTCCTTCAACAGCTCAAGTCAGAGAGAATTTTTTCCTTGCCTTTCTTTAAGTCCCTGAATGCCTGGGAGCCAAAGGACTGGTTTATGAAACAAGAAAAGGCAGAATATAGCTCATGTGCCAGTTCAGCAGAGTGGCCAGGCTGGAAGACTCAGCATCAGAGGGCTGAGTTGAAAGAGTGATTATGTCTGGCTTTCAGGGTAAATACAAAGTCCACACTAATTATCAGTGAAGACAAGGCAACTAAAAAAGCAGTTCTTGCATCCTTCTCTAATTTGAGTCTCCATCATCCAATAAAGACAGACTGAATACCACAAATCCATCTGGAATAGTTGCTAAAATTTAAATCTGTAGGAGCCAGCTCAAATAATGGCTTTTTTTTTTTTTTTCCCTTAATCTTTGCTTATTGTGGAACAGCAATTGCTGAATCACTTTGAGTCGCTATTGCTATAACTCTATGGAACCAACTGTGGCTTCTGTGCACTAATGGCATATACAATACCTCTTCAGCAGTAGTTTCTTTTTAAGTATCTCATTTTTAGCCGATGACTTGTTCCTTAACAGACCCCTCTGAAACACGTGTCATCTTTGGAGCGCTGGAGAGGCTTTATTACACCAAGGACACCAAAAGTCCTTCACTAGCTTCCTATTAAAGAGAAATACCCAAATCTCTGCAGTGAGCAAGCATCTCTATGCAGTACAGCATATTTCAGTCTAAAGCAGGATCTTCCTATTCACTATAGCATTTGTATATTTACAGATTTAGGACACTAACTTCCAGCAAAAGCAGTATTTCTCCTACCACACCCCCCTCAAACACATATTATCTATAGTAAGTGTGGAGTAGAAAACTAGACTGTGATTCATTTTACAGCATTCCCAATACTTCTGAACAGTTCTCAAATTATACTTATCACATGGATGTTGTTTGTAAATACTCTTTGCCAGTCTGGGTTATCTTAGTTTACACTTGATTTTCTAGAACTTCATAAAGTGTATATATTCTATACTACTAACTCAAATTATTTTAAAATTAACCTTTCTGTGTGTGTCTTCCATTTTACTTTTGTTACTATTCATTAGAAATTCTCAGTAAATTGAATTTTTTTTGGTAAAAACAGAGCTTTTGAGCTAATATATTTTTAACCTGAATTTTCAAGTCTCTTCCCAAGAACTTGACAGACATGTTCGCTTCAGCAAATCAGCTATCAAATATTACAGAGGCTGAACAAAGACCATTTTTATTATTTACATTGAAATGTTAAAGTTACAGGAAAATAACTTTTATTAGTAGCCAAGTTAAATAACGTATTTTAAATCGTTCATCACTATGGCATTAATGTGTACTTTTGCTGCCAGACCTCTTCGTTCTGAGCTGGAAGAATCTATTTAAAGTGAGCTGAAATTAAATGCTCTCATTGTCAGACTGAAAAGTTCATGCCTTGGGACAGCAGCAAATTGTTCTCGAAACACTAAAAATGTAAGAAGACTAAGGGTGATTTATTAGGAGCATATTTAATGAAATACAAGCTTTTAGACTAATATTGTTCACATATGCACAGTAGCTTATGTAATGTCATCTTGCTTCTAAAAAAAAAAAAAAAGAAAATGAAAACAAGCATCTTTCTTCAGTTCTTTATATGAAAACTGAATTGTTCTTACTGCATATAAGACCCACGATAGCTGGCTTATAACCACAAAATACAGTCAAATATCACATAACAAAATAAAGTGAAAAATGCAATGTTCCAGTTGTTTTCCAGAGTACTAAATGCAAGTGTTAGCAGTGCTGAAATGGCAGTGATGTAATTCATCACCCAGATGTGCACTAATGTGATTTGTATTTTAATTAAGGGCAGTGGTACTGATCCTGTGGATGACCTGGCCGTTGTTTTGCAGTGCAGCAGGAACAGTCTAGGTAAGCAGTCTTCAGAACTGTATCTACAGCAGTGTTTCTGTTGAGAATAGCAGTGAAGTTTTGAAGTCATCATCCCCACTTACTGTAAGCTTGTTTGTTTTGCAGAGTGGTTTTGGTGCATACAAAATATCTTCTCTCTGGGGGAAATGAAAGAGTAATCTTCACTTCAAAAGTGTATCTACTGTGCTCCAAGCCTAATTAGGGCATAAGGACTTTGAACCACATCTGTGAGAGGGACCAACCACAATACAAACCTAGAAAGTTCAAACATCACAGTAAATCTGATCTGAGGTAAAATGCCCATAAAGAATACAAATGCAGAACTTGGAGCCAGCTATTTCCAGCTGCTGATCTGCTCCTGTTGCACTGAGTTACTTGGTAATGTATACGTAATCATGGTGCTAACATCTGGTAGTGTGGAGCTGGCTACTGAGTATTGAGCGGGGATTCAGGTTCTGTGTCAACACACATTTCCAAAACAGATTTACAAAGCATGGATCAACAGTGAAAGCTGTGAACAATAATTGCTTCTTACAGGTGGTTGTTCTGTGGGGTAAGTTTCGCTTTGGATTCTGGTTCCTTTGCTCGTCTAAGCTGCATACAGTCAATGGGAGTCTTTACGGGCTGAGATGGAATTGAAACAGCTCAATTCCCTGTCCAGCCATTTACAGGCATGCAAAGAAAATGTAACAGAACTCAGTCCTTTCAGTCCACTTTGCACTCACGTTTTGCTCATTTAAATGAGTGTGCAGTGGGGGATCTTAACACTGCCAAACTTCAGTTACCCATCTTCGGAGAGCAACCACCTTTTATTCTGTAGTCACCTGAAAGAGAAAGACCCTTCCAGAGGACAACCCTGATCACCTAACTTAGATAACTGAACTCAGGCAATGGAAACATACGCTAAGGCATAGCAATATAACCTACTGGCAATTGAATTAGGACCTCTAGAATGTAACGATGCATTAAAATAGTGAATAAATGTATTTTAATGCATTAAAAATGATGGAAAATAAGTGATTATTATATAGCAATGTTGTTATTTCATGAGAAACCCATGTGATTCTTAAAACTGATGCACTAGAATTTTACTTCGTGGAACCAGAGGAAAATAATCCTGAAGCTTTATAAAAATTTACTTTTTAAACTACTCGCTAAACAGCAAACAGAAGAGTGCCTGCTTCAAAAACTAAAGACCTCCCAAACCATTCAGCTAGAGCAAGGCTAATACACAACTGCAATCTGTTTACTGGGACATGATAAACTCGTCCAAAAAACATGGCATTGTAAACCTTACTTTTGCTGTGGACACATATCATAAACATAATAGATGATACTGCCTTTTTCATTTCCTATTTAATATCCAAGAAATATTAAAATTTTAAATTTTAAATTCTTATTCTAAAGATTTGTTGTGGTTTAGCCCGGCTGGCAGCCAAACACCACACAGCCGTTCGCTCACCCTCCCCCCTCCCTCTCCGGGATGGGGGAGAGAAACGGGAAAGTGAAGCCTGTGAGTTGAGATAAGGACAGTTTATTAAGACAGGGAAAATAATAACAATAACAATAATAATAATAAGAATAATAATAATAATAGTAATAATGTGTACAAAGTGATGCACAATGCAATTGCTCACCACCCGTTGACCGATGCCCAGCCTATCCCCGAGCAGCCGGCCCCCCCACCCCGGCTAGCCACCCCTATATATTGTTCAGCATGACGTCAGATGGTATGGAATACCCCTTTGGCCAGTTTGGGTCAGCTGTCCTGGGTCTGTCCCCTCCCAGCTCCTGCTGCACCCCCAGCCTGCTCGCTAGCAGGACAGAGCGAGAAGCTGAAAAGTCCTTGGCTTGGTGTAAGCATTGCTCTACAACAATTAAAACATCGGCATGTTATCAGCGCTCTTCTCATCCTAATCCAAAACATAGCACCCTGCCAGCTACTAGGAGGAAAATTAACTCTGTCCTACCTGAAACCAGGACAAGATTTTAATTTATTTTAAAGATTTTATTTATTTTAAAGATTCTTATTTTAAAGATTTTAAATTCTTTTTTTTTTTCTTTTTCTTTTTCTTTTTTTTTTTCTCCCCGGGATAAACTGTCAACAAATCCAGAAGATAATTTGCTATGAGTAAATATTATAATCATATGTATGCCACTGGAAGACAAAAATTCTGTTTGTGGAAGGTATTTGACAGAAACAAGCAAATGTGGATAGTTCAGCATGCAGGCTAATTCTTCTTTCTTAAGCTTTCTCATTTACATTTACAGTTATGTAAGAACATCCCACCCTGAAAATCCTATCTCATTGCTGAGTAATTAGTCTTACTAATAGTTCGTAAGTCTAAGGGTAAGCTGGGAATGAACTGGTGCAGTGCCTAAATGGCTAAGGCCAAAAGCTTTTTGTTTTTGAAGGACCAAAAACTGGCATCATGTCAAATGGCATTTTGGCAGAAGCCCAACTTCTCGCACTTGTATGTAATCTTCACTGTTTTCCAGCTAGAAGCAGATGGACCAAGTGAAAAAGGCTCTTATCCAGTTCTGTTGCACTGCACAAGAGCAATGGGCACTGTGGAGATAATTGTTGGTGTATCCCTTTGGTTAGATTAATATAAATATAATAATTTATATAACATTAATATAAGCATTAATCTCATTCTGTGATTCTGTGATTCTGTGATTCATGCCAATCGTTTCACAGGCACTGCAAAGATGTGCACGCCTCTGCATCAAAATACTTCATTGTACTGACTGACACACATGCCAGAAAGCTAACCTATCTTCTTGCACCATCATCAGCCCTACAGGTACTGAAATACCCATTTCCACTCTGTATTCCAGCCTTTCATTCCCTAGAAAATTAAGGCTCCTACTTACATTGAAGTAGAGTCCTTAATAATCACATGCTTACCTAGTAAGTATACATATAAATATATGCATACCTAGTAGGCCTTATAGGTCTCAAAGGGACTGATTACATGATTGCACCTCATTATACTGATTAATATTCTGTGGAACCAAATGCTCCACAGATTTCCTTACAATCCTTCTCTAACTTTGTTAGAATAAATAAATACAGTCTCTTCTAGGTATGACTATGCAACAGCTAGCTAAGGAAGACTCATCCCTCAAGAGGCCAGTCATTGGGTGCCATGCCCTCAGGAGGTAGACCTGGCTTCCAAAACAGCTGTTACAGCCAGCAGACAGATGTCCTTAGATGTTGGTAGATAGGTGTGTGCACAAACGATGTCCTCAGAACAAGCACAGTGGCTTGAACTCTGTTCTCTGCCTTGCCTCTAGGCCTGGTATCTGTTGTTGTCTTTGGTTTCACAGTTCAGGACTCAGCTCACGCCTGCTGCCTGCTTAGTCGTAGTTCTGGCCCAAGCTATCTGTCCTTGTTCCTGCTCCGTGTGCTCCTTCCCCTGGCCCTCACATTATGACCTGCACTTCTGCTGCCCTGACTGCATCTGCAGTTTTGCTGTGTTCTTGTCAAAGTGCATACGAACTCCCTGGCTTCTTGATGCCAAACCCTACCTCCGACCATATTCTTGCCTTGCTCTGTTAGGCTAATGAGTATTATATGTCTCTGGTTCTTGATTTCAGATTGCCTTAATTACATCACCTGGCTCCTGCCTCCACCCAGACTTCAGCCCGGGGCCTCACTATGAGGCGTGCAACACCCTTGTCCCGTCACAACAGTCTACACGGACAGGTGCAGGCAGACAGCAGCTTGTTCCACTACAACTCCAAGCCGGGCAGAAACGAGCTAACTTGGTCTGGAAGCCATATACCCACAGAGCCTGAAAGGAAGAGCCTTTTTATTTCCAGAACAGACACACCGCCAGCATGGAGCACAGAAAAAAATGAAACCATCTCTGCCTGTACTTGCTCAGTTATATATATAAACCTATAAAAACCTGTACTAACTGATACTAACTTTTAGGGCACAGAGTAAATGTAAATGCTGAATAGAGACAGAATGTATAGATGTCTCAGTGTTTGCCCAGATGTTGAGCAGCATCCTTCATGACACATAGGGAGATAGAAATCTGCTGTGTGGGACAGACGCAAAAGCAGAAAAATCTCTACTAAACCTGTCTCATCTCATCTAAAAGCTGTTCTTAGCTTACCTGAAAACACTGTCTGTGTTCACTGTGCAACTCGGCTGAAGCATAGAAATTGTGTTTCAAAACATTTGGGTAAGAAGTAGGAGCTACAGGGTAAGGGAAGACAGTTCTGTCTGTGTCCCATTCTTTGGATTACTTTTTGCTGTGTTGAGCAATCATTTTCATTTTGAGAACAGGAGAAGCACTATCAGCCCCAAATCAAATCTTTGACCTAAAGTACTAAAATTTGATGTTCAGGCCTCCATCCAATACATTCACACCAGCTGTTGGTTTGATCCTGTGTAACTTCCACATCAACAGATGAAACCTCAACAGGGTCAGAGTACGCCACAAAAATGTGCTTGAGGTACCTTAAAACTAAGCGGTGTGGCTCCTGGTAGCAGCGTGCTTGGGTTGCATAAAGCTCAGTGGAAACTAGTGTCGGCTACTGCAGGTTTGATTTAGGCTACTGGACTTCTGCAACTTAGGCTGAGCTCTGTGCTGCTATAGCTTGTACCCAAGCCAGGTAATGCAAACCTAACAAAGTTCCTGTACGCTGGAAGCAATAAAGCAAATGTTGGATCCAAACAGTGCACATTTCAGGGCAGTTTTAAAAGCAATGAAGCATTTGTTGACTTCCAAATCATTTCCAGTACCCTAGTACCTCAATGGGACTGCTCATAAGGGCTGTACAATGCGAGCAATAGTGGCAGGATCTGACCATAAACACTTTTAGGCATGTGATAGAGACAGACTTTTGTGCCTTTGTTTCTAGGTAACTGCATGTTTTTGTTTAACTGTGTTTTGATTATGGTATGGAGCTCATTTAGCACTGTATGGGCAAATGGCATTCTTTATGTTATATTTAGCTTTATCTCTCTATGTATGAGGACCGTGTAGCATAATTGTTGCTTTGAGGCCTGATTTTCACCTCCTTACCAAAGCCAAACTGCAAATCTGTGGGAATGTTATATAACAAGGGAATGCGACTCCCAATCTGCTATAATATGCTTAATCTGAATAAACAGTCAGGCCGTAAATTGTCTGTGTGGTGTATAACCCCACAATAAGTTAACATATAATTAAATCTCAGATTTTGGAACCTGTACTTATACTGGAAATCATTTACTTGTATAGGTATCTGCAGTGGGTTTGCAGTGGGACATTAGTGGCAGCTTATATAAACTCACTGAAATGAGCAGAAGTTCCCAAATCTAGCCTTGACCACTTTAAATAGATATAAACTAAGGCATCTATACTTTCTCTAGCTGGAGCAAGCATCTAACTTGACCTATGTATGTATCACCTACACAATTATACTTCTAGAATAAATTTACATCAAACCTGCATACATTTTGGGTATAAAATATTAAGAAATACATTTTTCTATGTGCTTATTGCTGCTGCAGAGAAGTGTGAGTGTTATATGATGGAGATGATATTGCGGGATATGGTTGCAGGATATTCCCATTTTGTGCAGGGAACTGTCTGATGACTCTTTGAAAGTAAGGATGCTCCTAAATATGCGATGCAGAAAAGCAGGGACAGATTTTGAATTTTTGGTATGGATTAGTTATTTTTTACAGGAAGCAGACATCAGAAAGGTATTTTAAGCTATTATTTTTTTTACAGTCTTTCTTTTTCTATAGTATTTGCCCATCTTCTCCAATCTCATCTAAATGCAAAGTGATGAGAGAGTAAGGCAGACCCTTCTCATTTTGCAGTAATTGTTTGACATTTATTTTTCTGGGAGCAAGACTGTGATTTTAGCAAGATCCTAAGATTTAATATTACACCCATTTTTTAAATTATATGAAAAATAAGTTTTTGAAATATGGGAACCCACAAAACTGTAGCACAGACATTTTATCAAATAAATAAGTGTAGTGTTTTCTAAAACAGAAGAGTGTTTGTGGGTTTTCTGAGCACTCCTTGCTCAATCAAAACCCCACTGCAAAAGAAGCTGCAACACTGGGGGCTTTACCTACAGCAGGCTTTTATATCTTTATTAAGGCTTTAACTTAAACTTTTTAAACCTTAAATTGTGAGGACTGGGAGTGAAAAGAATCTAATTACTGTGATCAACATACTTTATTCAGCTCCTGAGGTTTAAATACAAAATGAGGTCAGGAATGGAAAATTAAGAACTTGGAGTTATTTATTCCATGTAAAATAAAGACTGAGATGCAGAGTGAGAAATGTTCTAACTTCCTGTTAGTTATTCTACCCATCAGGACACAGTCATAAAGAAATAATTAAAATGTTACTAATCAAGAGAGTTAAAACATTTTAACTTTAAAATCGTATCTATAAACTGTAATTAATCACACAATTAGAAAGTTCATTGTACTCCTATTAATCCAGCTTAAATAGTAGCAATTCATAATACATAATTATCTATCCGTCTTAAAATAAGCATAATGCAGAACTTTCAGAGGACCAGCCTTTACTTTCTTGAGTTCCATTAGAAGGAGAGAGCAACAAAATGCACATAAATAAAAACACAAATCAAGGAATACTTAATGCAACCTGGAGCCAGGTGTCTGATTTTAGCAATCTCAGCACTTCAGGTCTGACTTAGTGCTTGAAGTAAAAGTACCCTATGACTCTGTCCTAGTTATAAAAAAGTAGCTACACCAGTACTGCTCGCAGGGAAGTGACCGGAACATAAACATGCCTGGGAGGAAGGGGCAGGAGGACATGGGAGATGAACCTTGGAATCGCCCAGCTGTGTCTCTGGGGTGAATCTCAGCTGGGGTCCTGGCTTTCTTCACGCCACTGTTGCTGTACTCCCGGGACTGAGAGTTCAGTTTAAAATGAAGACTGTCAAGAATGAGAACATTAGTTTTATCATTTAATATGAAAATTTTCTAGCCCTCCACTCATCATGTTTGTACAAAATCCTATTTGGCAGCTCTCGGAAGGAAACAGGAAGCAAAGTCCTCCCACGTACAGCACCTCCACTGAGAAGGCATAATGCTGGGCGAAAGAACTGACTCGGCTGTGTTCTCTCGCCTTACTCCAGCTTGCAGATTTACTTTACTCAAGACAGAACCTAGGCCTAAAGAACACCAAACCAAACAAAAACAAAAACAAACAAACAAAACCCTTTCCAGGAAAAATAACAAAGTTCACAGCTAGAACTGTGGGTGATATTTCATGTGATGGTTGAGCCTACTGAATGTCTCCCTGCTGAAAAGAGCAGCTCTGTCTTTCTCCAGTCCTGGCCACATACTCACATCTCTTCTGGAAAGCTTCTGTGACCCTTTTACAAGTCTATTCAATTTTCTAGACCATCTGGAAACTAACCAAGCCAAAAAGTAAAAAGTCTGCCAGAGTTGACCACTCACTGTGGTGTCAGATGAACACCAAAGCCCGTGGAAAGGCTGGAAACAGTGTCTGTGCATATGGGAGTAGGGAGAGGGCAGTACAAAGGGTGAAGGACTGGCCCTTGTCCTGGCAGTAACTTGCCTGGATGCCTCAGTTAACTGGAGAAACTCAGCACCAGTCTCTGAAGAAGAGACTGAAAAAATGCTGGGAAGAAATGCTTTCTCTTTCAGACAAATAGAAGGCTGTGTCATAAATCCAAAATGTCTAGGAAAAGAATAAATTTTGGATGAGATCTAGAGCTTATGACCTTTTCCTCTTCTTACACTAAGTGACTAAATAATATTTTGGTGGGAAGAAGCTGGTTTTGGGTTACTTTAAGCATCTGCTAAAGAAAAAAAGATTTTTATGGGTCCCATCTCAATCGGGCCTTTCAAGTTACCATGATGACTGAATGGGGGAGTTGCAGGCCAGCAATCCATTTTAGGAATAGGTAAGAAAATTAATTTTGTCAGATGGGGATTGAAAATCATAAACCTGTTGAACAGGAAGATATATTAAAAGGTTTGGAAGCGCACATCTCTGTATTCACGATATTGAAGTTAAAGCTTCTGGAGTTACCGTAGTGTTACATTAGTGGTTGCCACAGATTAATGTTGTGTCAGATTAATTGTCTCAGCTAAGTCACCCTTCTTTTAAACTGACAGGATGAAGCAATTCAATTTCTTTGTGAACTCGTGCTAAGGAACAATAAGAGGCCACCAGAGGAGTCACTTGATGACTTGGGATGAAGTCTGATCAGTGAAGCTGTAGCCTGAGGAGTTACCTGCAGAAGAAGTAACCCTACATAGCAAACGCAAGGCTAATAACAAACACGAGGAGAAAAATAACAATAGTGGAAGTGTTTATTAGGACAACGAACTACTAGAAAAAGTGATTTCTAAGCAAGAAAACTGCTTTTGATTTCTGTTGTATTCAGGGAAAAAAGTTATTATGAATGTTCTTATAGTTATCATGAATATTCTTACAGTTATTATGAATATCCTTATAAATAAGCATCACGATACTATCAGCCACTTCTCTTTTAAAGAAAAGCAATTGGTTTTCCTTTTAATGGCTTCCTGAAGAGGCCAAAGGACAACATTTTTATTTTTGTCACTGATATAGGTGTGTTACTTATGTTACTACATTGCTAAGACTAGTCATGATGTGAGTGTGCAGTTATGTCATATGCTCTGCTGGCTCACAAAAATAGAGCCTGTAGGCACCATGACCAGCAGGGCATACTCATAGAAGCCCAAAATCCAAGCCAAGCCAATTGTTTGGCCAAACTTAGATTTTAGTATTTTTAAACTAGCAGTTTGAGAAAGGACATGTTCATATACCAAGACAAGTATCTAAAAAGGAAAGTCACATGCCTTACAGTAGCAGAGGGGCAGAAATCTAAGTGTCACTACTGTCAATAACCCTTCAGTGTATGTATATTTGCATTGTGAGAAACTAGACTTGGATGTCTTTCATTTCTCTTTGTCCAAATCGTCCTCCTGCAGCCCTGGAAGTACGTTTCTCAGCTGTGATATGTTCAGAATGCAGCTCCCAGGGAACATCTTGCGTGCATTTCAGAGTGACAGGTCATTCCCTTCCCCCAAGTATTTAAATTGTGCATTTCAGCGGCACACTCCTTGACTCAAACCACACAGAACAGTGGAAAAGAACATGTTGCCAGCTTACCAGAGATTAGTAAAAGCAGACGTAAGATTATGTGGCATTTTTTACATTAGAATAAAGCTAAGGTACTTGTTCTCACCAGCACGAGGCCAAAATGGACAATTGTCACAGCAGTGTCTAACAAGAGGTCTGCACTTACATATGTGCAGAATTCCCAGGACTGCAGGGACCACAAAGAAATAGAGTGCCTATATTTCTGTTAAACAAAACACAGTTCAATCTTGATATTTTTCATGGAGTGACTAGGCACAACTTAAATACAACTGAAAGTAAGAATGGTTTTCTAAAGTCAATTTTATAAATAAGCATATTTCCCCATTTCTAAAGGGCATGGTGTTACTCTTTACTAACCAAAACAACTATTTTTAGCTTAACCCATGCACTAGTGAAATTGTCAGTAGAGTGCATGCCAGTTTAACAGATGGGTACAAGTAGAAGAATGTCAGAGAATCTGTATGTGAATCAAGCTTAAATGTTAGCTTGCATTGCCATCCAAGAATATTAAGATGGCAATCCGTGTAAAGCTTACCGAAGATGCTGGGAGAATACACCATTGCAAATCTGATTCAGAACTGCACAGCCTATAAATATGTGCCTGGGTTGCTATGGTAGTTTTAGTTCTGGTTTTGGTGACTCAGGATTATGCAGCATTAAAAACTAAACCACCTTGAAATGTGGCATTTCTGTGTAACAACCTTAGTCTGAACTGAAAGAAACCACAGAATGGGAAGTCTGCCTCTTACATAATTTACTTCAAAACTTTGATAGCACTTTGTGCATAGTCTTCCTACCTCTTTTTTTCTGGATAAAGAATGTATGAGAGTTTTCACTGTTACTTGTGTGGGTTTGTCACAGAATCAGAGAAGAGAATACAACATATTTATAGAAATGAATATGACTGTCAAAAATATGAAAGAAATGCCTTATTCTTATGATAAGTATCCCTATTATGGCCTTTTCGTGATGAAAAAGGCTTCTATATTTTCTTATCCAATTTCTCATTTTAAAATCTATGGTTCTTTATAAAAATCTGGAAGAATTATCAGGAAGTTTTATGTCAATATATACAGTATTTGTCACTGTCCCTTCAAATTATCCATTTTTTCCAGAGCTGGAGCTGATGAAATTAACCTTGATATATTAGTTTTCTTCACTGGGGAGAGAAAAACATTAGGACAAAATTTTTAGAAGCCACAATGTGTCTGTTTCTGCTTGAGATGAAAGACAATTCAACAATTATCCTTAGGAGGTCAGAAGAAAAATTCTACATCCCAGAAGCTGACTATTTCGGGTAGTGCAAAAACTTCATCTATGTACTTCTGTTGTATGGAAGCCTGCAGGAATTAGCTTTGAACAACGCCTGTAATGCTTTTAAGAGAAAATGGAAAACTGGAAAACACACTGATAAAAATCCTAGTGTTAAATCACTTTGTTGATCATTTGAAGCCTGTCATTAAACTAACTGCAAATATATACACACATAGATGCCATCTCTCAAGTTATCTTGAAAGGTATACCTAGTGAATTAAGAGCTACTATTCGTATGTGGAAAATTATACATTCAATCACTTTTAGTGCTATGTATATACATACAAAGGATTTTACAGAAAATAGTCTGCTAGAGGTATATCAAAACAGCTTGGTAAAACTAGGTCTACATGGTGTGCCCTTATGTTGCACACAGTTCATGTGCCTAAAATGGTAAGTGACTCTTGTGAGCACACTGATATTATTGTAAACACACACACACACTTACACAGTGATCTAATTCAATTTTGTGATATTGTTTTGTAATCAAACCAACCAGTAATGCCTGTTTCAGGGAAAATTTTATACTCACTTTTAATATGGTCTTCAAAGTGAGCCTTAATATGCAGGGTTTGGGCCAGGCCTCTGTATAGATGAATTTCACCAGATTTCTGCAGAAATTTTTATTGGTACTTGTATATATTTATCTCAATTGTATACATTCATCTTAATTAGTACCAAATCAGAAGCTGCAGAGAGTCCCATCTTCTCTCAGGTACTATGATTTTACACTGATAACAAATGACATCAAACTGGTATGATTGAGTATGGCCCAGTATGCCTTTGCTATTGAAAATATACGCTTTTATGAAATTATAAGCTTATATGAAAAAGGAAAAATAAGGAAGAAAATTAAAAACAAGTGTTAAGAATTATTATTATTACTCTTATCATTCTTGCTCTGAAGTGTGGCTTAATTTTGTTGAATACAGAAAATGGGGACAATTGCAGAGATGAACAAATACACATGAATGACAGCTATACTTTTTTACTTAAGAAAGATCATATGCTTTGCTAAATCACATTCAAGGACCAATTAAAATAATTTACTGCAGAGCACACAGGTATCTGGGAAAGGCATATATACCCCATATACACAGAATATCTGAATTTAAACCAGCTGCACAGATGAATCATACATTGCTTGTGGGGTGTGTAAAAAGCCTTAAACATGACATAACTCCAAAATAATGAGGTACAATCAAAAAAGATCAGAAAATGAAAAAGTCAAGAAAAAATGAAGTCAAGAATGTAGAACATACCAATAGCTGCAGTGTAAGGAAAGACATTTGTCAAAGTTCTCTGTGAAGCTGGAGATGAATCAGTGAAAAATGCCCTGGAGAAAGGAATCAAGAGGAAGTTATTAGACATGGTCTTTAAAAGCAGACTGTATGTTAGTTAAGAACAGAAAGGGACACGCTTTCTGAGCCGGAGAACCTCTGCATTTCCCTAGCAAGCCAAGAAGAGTAAGCTTAAGGAGCTGAAGGAGGACCCATGACCAGAAAGAAAAAGCAGAGCTGGAGGAACAAAGTCAAGGAGTGGGGACTGGAGCCCTGATGGAAACCTAAAAAAAATGCTCCCTACCAATGAAATTCCTGAGAAGGCATTTCAAGTAAGTACCTATCAATTTGCCTAGAATTACTTTGCTGCCAGTAAAGCACTTGATTCTTGAGTTAAATCCTTGCTGAAATTGGTGTACTACATTCTTCAGGTATGTGGTTTCTCTGAAGAGCCAAATTTTCAGAAAGTCGATTGAGAGAGGGAAAGAGAATTCTGCAGGGCACTGGGGAGGGTACAGCCACAATACTGGAGACACCTGGGGACAGAGGATGTTCATTCCTTTTTGTGGAAAGGTACTTTCCTTACAGAATGTCATTGGATTGAGAGTCTGTCCCCAGGGAAGGATGCCCAAGAGGACAAGACCACAGTATGCAGCTGGATGCCGCACAGATCCTCTCCTTCGCCACAAGTCAGGAGTTGCAGCCAAGCTGCAGGCTGGTAACTGTGCATACTGGGCACCACTCAATTACCCGCGTGAGTAACAAACACTACAAAGACAACTTCTGAAATGGATTATGCACTATCAGGTCCAGGAACGTAAACTGTATCTCTGAGTAGACACATGGGTCATCAATGGGAATGTATTAATTAGATGCCAAATCATTGTTCATCCACCTGTTTAGACTGCAAGACTTTCTTTGGCAAATCTTTTGTCTTGCCTACCAGGTACTGTCTTTCAAACACCCACAATTGTGTTGCTCCTGCAAATTTTCAGTGGGTTGCGTGTCACGCACCGCTGTGTGATCAAATGTGAGGGGTACCGCGCAAATAGTTGCAGGTGAGAATCTGCTGTGAAGAGCACTAGCGAGAACATGCTGCTAAAGGTACATAACCTGAACCATCGCTTCTTGTGCAATGCCACTGACATTCTTATGGATAAAAACGGAAATAAGAAGGCAGAGCGGGCTGTGAGGCTGCCCACCGTAACGAAAGAAGGAGACATTATAATTAAGAAAAGCACAAACCATGCAAAATTCGAAGAGTATGAGGTTTGGTGACCCTTTCAGACTATACTTTGCTTCCTGTAATTACTTGAAATTAAAACTTTTTTTTTCCAGTAAGCTTAAAACCACGTTTTATCCCCAGAGATGCCTCAATTTAAATGGAAATGTGTATTGTTTACGGTAAGGAAACACGCTGTGCTCGGGGAAGGGAACTGACTGCACGGAACGGCTCGCTTCCTAGAAGCTGTGTGTCTTGAAGAAGTACATTTTAGGGTTTACACCTTCAAATGGTGCGCGTGTGCGTTGTAACTCTTGTAACACCAGCAGAGGAGAGGGGGGCACTAGGCCCCTTCCCCCCCCCGAGCCCTGCCTCGAAGCCCCCACCCCCGGCCGTGACGTCACTGGCCGCGCCCCCCGCGCTCCCCTCCCCTTCTCCTTCTCTCCCCCACCCCTCCCCGCCCCTCCCCGCCGCTGAAATCTCGCGGGGTTATGCTAAGGAGGCCGGCGGCGCCTCCGCGCCCCTCCCCTCCGGCTCCCTCCCGCTCCGCGCCCTCCGGCTGGGTGGGTGCGCGAGCGAGCGAGGGCGAGCGCGGGCCGCGGTGCGCTGTGGGATCGTGGCGGTATAAAGCCTATCCGCCGCGCCGCGACCGCCAAGGGGGCCCGGCGGGAGCGGGGCATGAAGATGGCGGACGCCAAGCAGAAGCGGAACGAGCAGCTCAAGCGCTGGATCGGCTCCGAGACCGACCTGGAGCCGCCCGTGGTGAAGCGCAAGAAGACCAAGGTGAAGTTCGACGACGGCGCCGTCTTCCTGGCCGCCTGCTCCAGCGGCGACACGGAGGAGGTGCTGCGGCTGCTGGAGCGCGGCGCCGACATCAACTACGCCAATGTGGACGGGCTCACCGCGCTCCACCAGGTCCGTGCGGGCGATGGGGGGGGGGGGCACAGGGGCCGGGCCCTCCCGAGGCTGGGCCACCCGGTGGCAAACAGGGGACGGGGCAGGTGCCCCCCGGGGGGCCGCAGCGCCGGGGCGGCCTCCCCCGAGGGTATCTCGCCCCCCCCTCCCCCCATGGGGCCGGGGTCCCGGGTGCGGCTTCCTGCTGCGCCTGGCTGGCGGGGGGAGGCAGCGCTTTGCGGAGCGGTAACGGGAGGGTTTCTCCCCGTAGCCATGGCTCCTGCCGCAGTGTGGGAGCGAGCTGGAAGCGGAGCGGGGCTCCGGGGCTGCTCGGCCCGTTCGCTGGGAGCAGCCCGAAGGAATCCGGATGGCTTTGTTCTGCCGTGGGGCTGCGGCGGGGGGGGGGGGGGGGGGGGCGCTGCCCGGAGGGAACTCGCGCTCGGGGCAGGGGGGAATGGAAGGGAAACTGGCTGTGAAGTTTCCTCAAAATGGATGCTTTGTGCATGTTGAAGTTCATAGCAGTCTGATTGGAATCTCAAAACGTTAGCCAAATAAGGAAAGGCTGTGGCAATCCGGAGATAATGCGGGTTTGCCTGAATAGTTTTTCTTTCTCTAGAAGGCCAAGAGCTTCGACGCGATATTACGTTCGCTGGATGTCCAAAAAGCAAAAAAAATCCACAGTCTTTGCCAGGCTAGTTTCTTGTTCCTGAGTTCAGAAGTTGTTCGTTTTTTCAAGGAAAAAGAAAACAGTTGAGATGTAGGTTGATCAAGCAGAAATCTTCCCCAAACGGTTAGGTGAGGACACTGTTATGTTGTGTTTTTCTCAAAAATGAGGTGGCGAATTCAATGTGTGTTATCCACCCCATACAGATTTTTCGAGGATGTGAATTTCTACAAGTGTTAGCTGCCCCACGGTAATGAAGTAAGAAAGGATAGAGCCAAATTCTGAACATAAGATGTAAATTTCTGCTACTTTCTGCCCTGTTTCCTGTGTGTAAGTCATCTCTCATTTGGCTGTGGAAAGGGTTGGTTTACTTTCAGTTGTGAACCGAAGTGGAAGAATGACTGGGTGTTGTGGTTAACTCTGTCACAATGTTACTGCAGCAGGCTTACCTGACTCCAGGCTACCCTGTCACTTCATAGTGGTTTTTTTCTGTATTTATTCTTTTCGAACCAATTTATGATTGCTTTGTGCATGAGGGGAGCTCTGTATTAGAAGTCATTCCTTAACTGGTTAGATCGTTGGGTCAGTGAGTTACTGTGGGCTGGTGATTGGTAGGGAAGGATGACATTTGGTTTAACTCTCTTAGAATGAGATGAATGGTGCTGTTTCTCTCCATGGCGTCTAGAGAGCATTTTCAAATGATTGACCCTGTGGGTACCAAAGCTTGCAGTAAAATTACTCAGGAGTTATTCTGCCCTTCTTTCTACCTGTAGTCAGTTTGTAGCTTGGAAGGGTGAAGTCTAAGAGAAAGGAGGTAAAGATTTACATCACTGTTAAAACTCTTGCTCACTCTCCTGCTCTTAGTGATACCAAAGAGCCTTTTCTGGTCTTATGATATTAAAAGCAAATAAGAAGATCAGTTGTGAAACGATAATCCTCTTGAGGCAGTCCAGGCATCTTTATGTTCTTTAAAAAAAGGTGTGGAGGGGGGCAGACATAACAACAAATCCTTGCCCGCAACCATTTTGTTATGGTTTCACTTTATTATCATCAATATGTTTTCTCTAGTATACCATATAAAAGGTGCAAATCGTACGTTACACAGTCTATAGCGTTGATTCATTTAATCAGATTTGGCTGCAGAATGGATCAAAGCTGTATCTGTTCCCAAAGGAAACTCTTCAGCAGCTAGTCAGTCAGAACTGTCAGGAAGAGTGACAAATGTCAATAATGTTAAAGTCTGTTGTGTTTGACTGCCATGGCTGCTGTTGCATTGTTGTTGGGTTTTTTTTGTTTGTCAGATTCCATGTAGGTTTTACTGCTTCACAGGAATAAACTTGTCCACAAAGACAAAGTGACTCTACCTTGTTAGGGTAGGTTTTTGTCTTGCGTCTAACTTTTCTTCCGCAGTTATTAAGAAAAAACACGTGTCTGACGGTATATGAAATGTTTAATTCTCTTCCTATTTGGCCTTTGTTTTTTCCCCAGTTATATATAACAGTTATAGGAAACGGCCTAAGCTGTGTGTTTTTTTTTTTTTTTTTTTTCCCATACCCCGGGTGGTTGGAAATGCTGAGGGGGAAGTACTATTAATCCTGGAATTCTGGTGAGCTTCAGGTCTTGTCTCTAATGGAGTATCAAGCTTTGTTACTAAAGTAATTAGTTAAACTTCCCATTTCAGTGGGGTAAGATGTCATTACCTTCAGGAAGCTCTGTGTAGAACTATTTTCCTTACTGTGTATGGGGAGGGGGGGGAATTACAGTTGGCTTGGTTCTCCTCAGGGGAGGAAAAGGGAGAGCATATGCAGGCATTTCATTCATCTCTCATCAATGCCAGTGAGTGATTTCATTTTATTTCACTGCAGACTTGAGTGCATTATAGCTGAGGGCATGTCAGTTAAATTGCTTTGAGTTAAGTCTTGAAGAACTATGAAAAAAAAAAAAACCTGTTGTTAGATGGTGATTTTTATTCCTGCGTGTAATGTTGGATTTGGACATTGTTTTCTTCCTTTAAGAATTTGTTTCAGCATACATCCGGCTTAGGCCTTCAGCAAAAAAGACAAAACTAGATATGCAATTTATCTATCTATGGGAGGATGTATATAGCGTAGCATATTGCAACAGGATATTTTTATGCATCCTGTTGCAGTATCTTAAGTTATGTACATACTATGTGTGTGAGACCAGAAAGCCTTTATAAATTTATAAGGTCTAACTTGAAATCAGAGGTCTGTTCGATTAACTTGGAGGTTAAGTTGATAACGTTGTTAAATAGTGCATTCCCAGACAGCTGTCACGCAGGCTGAGATGTAGCATATAGATAGTGCAGCTTGTCTTATCTGCAGTAACAATTGGACTGGAGAAAAACAGGGCCCAGAGGTGAGCTGTGGCCTCCCAGATTAATGGCTGCTGCAGAGAGGGGAAAAGTGGCATATTCTGAAATAAGAATATACTGTGCTTTTTTCAGTAAAACCTTCTGGGGCATACTTATCAAAAGGGGGATTCAATCTGTCCTGTTTAAAGCAGAGCACCTACCCTTCCTCGGGGTTTGCGTTCCCTCCTGCTCTCTTTCCTTGCCCTCCACGCAAGGGGATGTGTTTGGCTCACCCCGACTGGGACTTGCTGCCGAGCGACTGCAAGTGGCTGGCCTAAAAGCTGCGCGGAGCTTCCTACAGGAAAGAGGAGCCCACCCTTTCTGGGCAGCAGCGTGGGAAGGCTGCGTGTGCTGGGGAGGGGCTGGGATGTGCCCGGGTTCCTGGAAGGCCGCGCTTCCTGCACGTGCCGCTCCCTGGGGAGCGCGGGCTTGCTCTGTGGAGTGAGTACCTGCATGCTCCTGATAGAGGAGGCAGCTGGGATTGGGCTGTGACAACTCGGGCGGCTTTCTTCTCAGCTGCCTTCTTCCTTTGAGGCTTCTCAGATCTAGGAGGTGGTGACTTGCTGTTTGCACTCCTTCCGTCTGCGTGAGGGAGATGGGTGCTGCAGCCTCGTGCCGCCACGGAGTGTGGAAGATGTCTCAATGGCCTGATCGATACTTTGCCTGGGGAACACGAGCAGCGTGGTCTTGGCTGTTGGTGCATAGGGGTCATCGTGTTCTCCAGGTGTTGTCACTGCTGAAGGCTGAACAGCAAGAGAACTTCCTAATACCTAATGAAGAGTGTGTGCTCCACTTGGTTCAGAACAAGTAGAGTTTAATTAAGCCAAGTCTCCCAAAGGCTGTTCCCTCTTTCTGTTGCAAACTTCAGTGTTTTTCTGTAACTCTTCAAGTACTAAGTGTACATACGAAGTTGACTGTTTAACCTGCTTTATAATTTTACAACAGTTTAGAGGCCTGGTAGGATGCGGCGTTGAATGGAAACTTGTATTGATGTCACTGCTGTAGTTTTCTGCATTGGTCCATCAGTACTAGTTAAGATGCTGAGAAACTATTCACATGTGGTCCGAACTCTTCACTGTTACCACTGACCTAGTATGTCCTGTGAGTCCTGTGCCTGGGTTTTCTTTTGTGAGTAAGAAGTACCTTCCTTGTAGGAAGCTTCCTCGTAGTTTATATGAAAAATTCTGTCAGGACTCCTGGTGGAATGGTCACAGTACCTGATGTGGTAAAGGGGATCATTACAGTAGGCATCAATGTCATCTTTGTTATGACTTCCTTTCAAACAGGAAGTGAAAAAGGGACATAAATTTGGCCAGCACTGGATCCCTCTGCCTCAGGTCTAGATGGAGGGCATTAAGGCTGCACAGTCGGAATCCTTTTTGACAAATGATAACACAGGTCATGTATTTGAGCTGGGGCCACAACATGCAGAGCATGTCAAGTCATAAGAGCAAAGAACAGGTTGCTGCAGTCTTAAATCTCCAGGGTGTTTGCATCATAGCAGCAGCACCCATCATCCAAGGATAAGGAAGGTATAGAAATAGCTCAAAGCTATCTTAGTAACCTCCTAGCTATGACTTCTGCACTGCTTCTTTTGGGGAGTGGAAATATTGCTGTGTATGGTAAACATGTTCACTTTTTTTTCAAGATTATCAAGTAGGAGAACTTCTTTCGCACAGAAAGGCTTTGTGCATAGCGATGAACCTGATGTCTAAATCTCCCTCTCTGGAGGGGGAACAGCGTCCCACCCACGCAGCCCCCAAAAGCTCTTGTAGATGATACACAAGTGAGAATTTTGGAGTCATTTGTTGAGCTTGTATTATGTTATCCTGACTTGTTTAATTCTCGAGCTGTACAACAAAGCATAGCAAAAATGAGTCCTGAAATAAGTGTAATTTTGACTTCACTCGGTGATTAGACTACAGAGGCATATTTGTTTAAAATCCCCTTTGTAATTGGAGTCGGTTCTTGTGTGGGCCATAGATCTGTCTCTCCATAGTTACAGTAGCTAGGTTCAGATTCTACAATATGTACTTGTTAGCTTTCTAATGGTCATGTCATCTAAGAATTTTTTTACCCCTTGAAATGGAGGCAAGAGGAGAGAAAAGATGTGATTCTTCATAATACACTTTAAGTATAATAGTGGAAATTTTAAATGCTGCTTTCGGAGTAATTGTTACCTCTGTAATACCAAGCAGAAAATCAGTGGCGATCTTCTTGCCTTTTTAGGTTTATCATCTCCAAGTGTCTCTTGGTCTCTTTAAGCTCTGTCAAGTCTAAACCCAGGGCTTTCATTTCTGGTTTTGTAACAGTTTTCATCACTATGGATATTACGCATAAATAGAAAATTCAAATGAACTCTAGTGCATAGTAATGAAGCGTTTAAAGCAAATTTCCTTGTTTGACATTTATTGAGTCATGTACGAAGAGTTCTGCGTTCAGTGTAAGGATACATTCAGATGATAAGGCTTTAGTGTTTGCTGACACTGATGCTCAGGAACAACTCCTGCTGCTCTCTAGCTGTGAATTTCACTGTGGCATTAATAGCGCTTTTACACTAAAGCTTTATCCATGGTTTTGTATGTATTCTGGCATATGTTTGGTGTCTTAGAACATTCCTTTCATGATAAATCATCAAAAGCAGCTTTTAAGAGTAGATAATAAGTGCAATTATAAGTGTGAATAAAACTGATGTGAGCATGCTTGGTTTGAGGCCTTTTTGATCTTGGCATCATAGTAGCAAGCTTCTCAATTACCACTTGTATTTTACCATTTGTTACTGCTTACCAAATTACTAATTTTCAATTTATTAGTTAGATCTGCGGATAGGACACAGAACTGGCCAGTATAGATCATTAGCAGCTCCTCAGTTGTAAGTCTTAAGTCACATCTCTGTATTCCAGGCTTAAGGGTACATGCTAAACTTAAGTTGGAACAGATGGCTTGACAGGCCCTTGGCCAGGCCTGTACTTGTTTATGCCTTTATGCATGCTTGCACTCGCGCTCTCTCATCTTACTTGGGCTAGTAAGATACCCACTGCAATCCTCTCAAAAATTGAGCCCCATGAACTTCTTGTTTCTTTCTGTATAAGCTTGACTCTGGAGGCTGGGCTCACAGGATATGGTGTTGAGGAACACGCACGTGTTTGTTCAAATGCTTAAATTTTATCCAAGAATTCAAATAGGTTAGATGCACGAACGTGGTAGCTCTGGACGACTATAGCACGAGTACATACTTCTGGAACTTCTTGCAACCAAGAAATTGTGAACTCTACCTCGTTACTGCCATACTACCAATGCATACTATATATGCCATGTAGGAAACGCAGCATATGAGAACGTTTACCCAACAAATACTGTATTGGTTCTTAACAATATATCTGTCTTTATTGATCTGGATGACCACAGGAGTGTAAACTGGTATGCAGTTGCAAGGCTATGGAGCTGCTGGTGAGCTGGGCAGCTCCTGATGCTGCTGGGTGGGTGGAGACATTCCAAGCGGCTTTACTTTCCTATATGCATTCCTGAAATGACAGTCAATGGAAAGCATGGCATAAGAGTGGCGGCATTCCTCAGCTGTTTCCTTCCAGTAGCTTCAAGAGGATAAGGATAGAATAAGAAGACAAAAAATGATCAGGGTACTTGGTAGGGGGAAGTATTTTGGGATTTTTTTTCATGCTTTGTTTTCACAAGACCTGGTACCCGGCTTCTGTTGTTTTCTTCCAGAGCACTGATCCAACCACTGTGCTTATCCTGCAAACGTCATTTTCATGAATCAGGAGTCAAAGATTGAATTAACAGTGTGATGAAGTTTTTGAACAAGATAGTTTCCTTTTTATGCATGAACAGTGTTAGCACTTATCCCATTAACATCATCTGATCTAGTGGAAGGTGACCCTGCCCATGGCACAGGGTTGGAACTGGGTGATCTTCAAGGTCCCTTCTGACCCAAGCCATTCTGTGATATGATTCTGTGACTATATTTCTTAGGGTAATGGCTTCCAAAGGTGTGCTACTATAAATGAAGAGTGAAGTTGACTTTAGGAAGATGGTGAAACACCCCCCCCCGGGGGGGGCGGGCGGGGGGGAAGAAAAGAATAGAAAAAACCTTGACCAGCCAATACGGTCTTATTTTGGACCCAAGAGTGGAAATAGCAATAGGTTTGTCCTCGAGGTTGCAAGTAAGTGATTCTGGTACTACTGTAACTTCACATGAATGTTAACTTTATATTTTGTCTAAAACCAGCATAAAACCATCTATTATGATACCGAAAATATCTGTAAGCAATGGCTTTTAGAAACAGTTCCAGCTTTAAAACTTTCTGTCAGGGGCTAAGTTTCATGGATTATTTTTTCTTAAAATCAGTCTAAAATATACTTCTATTTATTTTTCCTAGGTTATGGTTGTAATGCATGGTCTTGAGTGCAAATTGTGGCAGTTTGCTTTGATGTGATCAGTTAGCCAACCAGGAGTGGTTACAGCTCACGTTTTAATTCTGGGATGGTTGTTTGCTTTTGCTGTTGTTGTTTTATTGTCCTGATAGTGATTCTGGAAGAGTAACCCAAGCATCTTCTGTACACACTTGAGTATTTGATGTTTCTTATACATCAGGGAATGGCATACAAGTCTTAGCTTTGTGTTGTGGCTCTGAAATGTTTGTGTGACTTATTTACCTGTTAGTTTTTTGGATTCCTACACAAAATGGCTAAGATAAACTAGCAACACAAACTGCTCATTAACAGATTTTGCTTCAAACTTATAGGAAGGACTTGCCTAACAATTTTTTTCTTAAAACTTCATACTTCAATTGAGAACCTTTCTAAGGCAAAACAACAGTGTGTTCATCTGGCAACAAAGGTGAGCACTGCTGACAGTGTGTATGTATGCCGCTGTACATGTGGTCAGTGCTACTTTCTGAAATACTTAATGTGGATGAAGCCTACGCTGACAAGCTGCATTCCTCTGTCAAATCTAGGATCCTTGTGGGCCCCTTTGGAAACCAAAATACCAACTAGGACTTCTGGCTCTGAAACTTTTGGCTTAATGTCCTGAAACGTGCTACAGCATTCTTGGTTTAAAACCTATACTTCCATTGTTGAAGTAGGAAAAATTGTTATTTTTAGTTACAAAGGATATTGTGCCAAGTTTTAACAAAAGCTTTGTTTATAAATATATGCAATTATGCTTGAATGAGCAGGGTTAATTACATGAGTAACCTTAATGAAATCAGGGAGAGTTTTTAAAAGTACCTGCCCGTTCTTTCATCCAAATCCCAGAACTGAAACAACCCAAAGCTATTGGTAGCATCTTCTCAATTGGTCTGCATTTTGTCTGCCTTCCCTGTAATGATTCTATAAACTATAAGTAACCCTAATTATAGCTGTTATAGCTGTAGCTTTTCTTAAACTAGCTTAAAAAAGCAAACAACTCTTAATTTGCTAATTTCAGTACGTGTCTTTTTTGGAGATGTTTTCAAATCAATCTGGCCTGGTATTTCAGGTGTCTAACTTGCTGAGAACTTGGGCAAAAATGAGTTGCCAAATTGCCTTAGGTTTTACTCAGTGAAGAGTGAGATCGGGATGGCAGTATTGTGCCTGTCATCAAAATTGGGACTTCTGTTGTTAGGTAGTAACTATACTTCCATCACACCATATAAAAGTGTTTTTAGAAAGCTTACTAAACTTCACTACTTACCTTGTTTAGCAACTGCAACTTGAATTATTTTAGGCCCTGATAATAATTTCTTTTTCACAAGGACTGTGCTCTTTGTCTGGCACTCTGTGGAAAATAGCTTAACGCTTTCTTTTTGTAAGAAGAACCTGTGTGTAACATCAGTTTCTTTGGCTTCTTCCTGCTTCTAGAATAAGAAGAAATTTTTTCATGTTAGTGTAAATAAATAATTCCAGGTGTAAATATAACAGATGTAAAACTAGGAGGAAAAATCTAAAATCGTTTATAGGTCATAATAGCTTGTGGAAAGAAAGATCTCCCAGGAGCTGCGGTTGGGATTCGGGAAGAGGCTTTCCTGAGAAATTCGTGTTTTGGCAACGCATACAGGTGCTGGATACAGCTGTAGGTACTGATGTGAAGTATGGAAACACAAGCAACCTCTCACTGTTTCTGTATAGGAATTCCTGTTAGAAAGAGGTAGTACTTGCTCTTCTGGTTCTGGCTGCTGAAAATCGGATGAGAGATCTGGGGGAATTTTACCCTTTGCCTAATTTGCTATTGAGCGTTGTTCTTGAATTAGATTATCCTAGTGCTAACCTCAGCTGTAGTGCTAACCTGTAGCTGTCTTTCACTTAAAATTAGTAATTCCTGACTAATTCCTTGCTAATGGGCTAGCTTTGCACTAATGAATAGCAAAGATAATCTCATTTCATAAGGCTGAGTTTGGAGTCAATGTGCTGTTCTGGTGTCTATGTGGTATTAAAGACCTCAGTCTTATGATGAGGTTACATTAAATAAATATGGACCAGAAGTTTTTCCTGTGTCCCCCAGTAGGTGGAATTAAGTTTCACATGGTGCTAATTGTAGCTGGTTTGCAACCATTAACCAGGAAAAATATTTAGTGTCAGATACCCTGTTTACAGGGTGGTGAGGTAGATGTTAGGCTATTTCTGCTTCTTTATGTAAGTATTAGCATGTTAAATGTAGCTCTTTCGTCCTTCATGAAGGAGAACATGCAAGATAAGTTATTTATGCCACTGGGAGGGAAACCCCATTTCAATCCAGCTGTCCCTTTGCCTTTTTTTTGTCACGGTTAATCTGTGGCAGCTTGAGATGCTGCCTTTTATACTTGCAAAAACAAAACCACCTTAGATACACTGAGTGGACTTCAGTAGTTCTTAAACAGCTTTTCCTTCTCAGTCCCTGGAAGAGCCAAATTATACTGTATTGATAGCTCTGAGTATACTACAGATATGATGGAGACAAAGTTTGGAGAAGTATAGATTGAAAATACGCACTGTAGGCTTGACATGCCAGGTGGTTCTGTGGTACTGTCTTAACATGCCTGAGAAGGACTGCTTGATTTATCTGCTTGCTAGTTACAGGTTAGCTAGTATTCAGGTTTAGTTTGTTGGTTTTGGTCTTGTTTAAGGCTAGAGGCTCCCCTGAAGTATTTGAATGTCATATTACCTTCAGTAAGAACTTCGTGCTCAAACATGTCATTTCCCTTCTCCCTGCAAGAAAAACTACCACCCTGAACAAGCGTTCCTAAAGACTGGTAAAAATATCTAATATGATTTTGAGTGCAAGGCAGTGCTTTGGTAAAATGACTACTGGAGTTCTGGTTTCTTAATCATCATTTTCAGTTCACAATTCATGAAGGTAATGCAAAGTAAGTGTGAAACATAATTAGCAGCTACCACACTCAGGACCTGGTTATATTTGGTAAGATAGCTGTAGTCCTACAATTGGTTAAGTAATTGGCTTATTTTCTGTCTACCAATTGAAGTTTAGTACATAGGAAATCAGGGTCATGTTGAAGAAGTGTTGTGTTGAAGAGGATACGGTGTTTGTCAGTCCCTTATGCAAAGTGCCATTAGATAAAACTAATTTTCAGAACATCCCAAGCTTTGCCTAAGTTTATAGGTTTCTCTACTGAAATTTACTAATCCTACTGGAACAATTTGGTAACTGAATGTTTTTTCTTGATGCTAGTGTAACTGTCCCTTCTGTCACCAAAGCAGGAATGCTGCAGTAAGCTGGGAAGATGCTCATTTCCTTGGTCAGTGCAACAGAGGAAAGCAATTGCATCTCAAAATGAGGAGGGTGTGCTCTGCGTTGGGTGAAGTTTTGTAGTTTCTTCATGGTGAATGGATTGACTAGGTGACATGTGAGGGCTTAAAATCAGTTTCAGTGTGTTTGGAGCAGACATCTATTTTTGCTGTAAGAAACCTACTTGTGAGAATTGCTGTTACTGTAGCTTTTTGGAGCTTGACCGTTAGCAGATCCTCTGGCATAAGGAACATGGAAATGGGCAAGTTTTTCTGGATGTATGTGGAACAGTTCCTGAGGGAAGGTCAGGTGCTGGGTGTCAACCTCAGTTTGACTTCTGAAAACTTTACCAAAGCCTAAAGAGCATACTCAAACAAAACACTTGATTAATCAAGGTGGTTTTTAAAAGTTGTTTTAATGCTATTAACTGTTCAGTATTCTCTTTTAGAGTACGTGATCTGTCATGTCAGGTGTAAATGCTGGCTGAAAGCACAAATGGGGAAACTCTGGTGTGGAAAAGCTTACATGATAGTCTAATTAAAATGTTCTTCAATTTAAGCTTTTTGCAAAATACAGCATATACCTAAAGTGTTGCTAAAGGTAAAGGTGTGCAAACCATGGGGGATTCCAGTAAAAGTCCTATGAACAGGACTTTAAAAGTAACTTTCTAGTAAGAAGCTTTGACTTCAGAGCCATAGATTCATCAGTGACATAGTTTATCATCAACTACACAGATATGACTCAAGTGTTTGCTTGAAAGAGCTGATGTGTAACTTCCCCTCTGTTGGAGTTCCTCCAGGGACTTTGTCTCTCTGCAGCTGTTTGCTTACCTGCATGTACAGTAACGAGCTTTTACTCATGGCTGCCTTCGGTGTCGTAATTTGTCCCCTCTTGGATTTTGAGAATTTTCAACTCTTCTCTAATTATCTGTAGAAAATAATATTAGATAAGAGAATTCTCCCATATTTAACTTTATTTTCCCTGTTTTGCCTTGTCATGTTCCACTGTTGTTGATAATGTATTAGATAACGTGCATGCACTTTACATTCTGTTTAATACATGGAAGGTGTTTGTTTATACGGAGTTTAAAAACATTAAAAACATAATAGCAAGTTTAACTGATTTGGACTGTGTGGCAGCTTCAACTGTAAATATTGCTTAGGTAGTAAAACCCTTCAAACCTTAAGCAGAACCTTCATTCCCTTTTAATAAAGGTGGCCTAAAATTTGGCTTCAAATATATGGCATTTAAGCTCACGATAGGCTATAAAACTGCATTTTACTTAATGAGTAGTAAACTGCTAATTTCTTTGAGTTACTTTTGTAACTTACTTATAGCTACCTGTGATTCATGAGACCCATACTACATCCGATAGTTGCATAAGCTGCTCTTGGAAGAAGTCCTTCAAACTAGACAAAGGTGGGCACGGAGAAAGGGTAGAGAATATTAATTACCCTGTCATAAGATAAAACAATGACAGAGATGGGTTTTTTTTGGAATCCAGATAAACTGCTCCTTTTTTTCTTGTCCTGTCTCCTTGTGTTGTAGAAACTGGATCTTGACACTTGAAAAGTTACGAGGCAACAAAACAGCCAGCGATGCTTACGAAGTGTTGTCTGTGCTTTTGAGTTATAGAACCAAACTCAAGTCTGCATATGCGTAGCATTGAGCAAGGATCTGGTGCTTATTGAAACATGGCATGTGCCCTACTTTGTTTTCTTGCCCCAAGGAAGGTCTGTTGCTGGTTTGTTTACTTTGGTGATATCAGCAACTGATATATATAACTGAGATGCAGGATATATACATCTCGGCTCCTCTTGGCTTCAAGAGGATACCCAAGATCATGACTTAGGCTCTACTTGCTTTCACTGCAAGTTTCTCTGGCGTGTTTTTGACTTTGCTTAATGCACAGAGTGGCAAAACGTGAGGAAAGGGATGTGAACCACTTATAAAGCCACATGTATGAACCAAGGAACTTGATGAACTGTTGCTTTTGTTAATGGCTGTGTATAGATCTTGAAAGTCTCTGATGCTTTCAGTGAGTCTTGATTCACCGAGAATATTGATGACTGTGGTAGGCTGGTTGCCTTCTTAATCTCAAATACTTCTGGGTGCAGGCCAGTTTTAGTAAGGCTCTGGCTTTAACGATCACATGTTAGTCACTCTCTTAAATTCATCACATGAGTCACTCTTTTAAATTATTACAAGATGCAGGTAATCTGCCCGCTTTGGTACAGCATGGCGTTTTGGCTTTTCCACGGCTTTCTTGATTTCTGAATACAAGCCTTGAAGTTCCAGATACTTGTGACTTAGTTTTATCAGCTGGCAGAACATGACTCCATGAGAAAACAGTGCTTGGAAAAGAACTTAGCCACTCTGGTGAACATTGCCAAAAGTGGTCAGTCTCTTGGAAGAAAACGATTTCCCCTCTTTCCTGAAACATTTCAGTTCTACAAAAATAATACTGTGGCCAACTTAGAAGATGCTGAATGAAGGGGACTTCTTGCTTATAAGATCATGCTGACACATGAAAGGTGAGCAGCAGGCTGTTGGTGGCCTGTTGGAATAACTGAGGAAGGGCAATTTGTCTGACCCATCTGCTTTTAGAGGGGGGCATGGGAACAACACTTAATTTGTAAAATTACACCTTTGGGTTGGCACAATGTCAAACTGAGAACTCTAATTAGGCAGCAGGTTATTGGCCAAACGGACTGGTCAATCATGCCAGGAGAATCCTTTCTTCAGCCAGCAAGACATACATTTCTGCAGCTGATCCAGTAGTTCTGGCTACTTTCCTATCTCGTCTTTGAATGTGCACTCTCAAGCATGTTTATCCTGAGGCTTTTGACTAGTCATCAGCTACTGCTGTTCCTTTGGCTCTCACAGTTTGTGTCCACAAAAGCAAGAATCAAAGGGGAGTGCTGCGTCTTAGTGAATGAAACAGCAAAATGTCAGATTAGACAGATTATGGTAAATGCTATAGAAGTTAAAATATGAAGTGAAGCTCAATGGAAACCTCTTGCAGAAGATGCTGTAGCTATTAGCAGCTATGAAGAACAAAAGTTGTATTTCTGCAACAGACCTAGATGTCCTTTACAAGTAAGTATTAGGAGGTGATAGGTAAGAACAAACTTGTAATGCTTTGGTTACTTACCTAGTTTTAAAGTTGTTTGGAGTATGAATTTCTAATCCATCTCTTCTGGCTAGAGAACTTTTAATTTCTAGGCCAAAGAATGGTAGTATATTGTCAGAACAGACTGTGGTGGTTATGGTGTGTATGGCTTTTCTCCCCTCCCACCTCAAGTGCAAGCTGCATGCATGGCTAATAATTCTTAACATTCAGAGTGGCTTTTCTTCACAGCTGTTGGGAGGAGACACTTCCCCATCATGTAGTTTATCGACTGCTGTGGCATCTCAAGTACAGGAGTGTATAGGCAGGTGTATGCTAGAGCCTCTTGATGTACAGCTTTGAGGTAATAGCCTGCAATATCTCCATGTTGTTACTAGATCTTAATACTGTTTTTACTAATGTTTTTGGCTGCTTTGATTACCCAACAGTACAGGTGCTTAGCTGGTTGGTAACACTTCTCAGCTGTAAAAAAAAAAAAAAGTTAAAATTCTGGCTCTGTGTCTCTGAATCTTGAATCTTTAATGTAATAAGTATTGAGAACGTTCTTTTTAAGCTTGGGTCTTCAAATGACTGTGTTAACAGTAGCTTTTTCTGTTTAGAAGAGCATTCAAATTAACAAGCTTTAACTTTGTCCTAAATTTGCATTGGGTTCCGCCATAACTTTGATATACGTGCCACTTACAATGAAAGAATTGTGATTTTTTTTTTGCATTGCCTTAATTCTTTTATATATTATGCCAGTAGTTATAACACTCTGTAGTTCCACTAAATGCAATAAGCCAGGAACCTTTTTTGAGTTCTTCCAAACTCAGAAGAGTTTGGGAAGGAGAGAGAGAAATGTTCTGCGCTTGCTAATCAGCAAACATATGTTGAGTTGTACATCTTGCTGAATTTGAAGATAGAGAAGTCTTTGAATGTTGTGAAATCAAAATGTTTATTCATCAGTACTGTTATATGGGATTATTAGTTTTTTTAACTTCAGTACTACTTCTAAAACTGCCAGAAGCAGATGTCACGTTGTCCAGTTGTAGCAGTCTCTAGTAAAATTTAGTACTGCTTCAGCTGATGAAGATCTGGTACACTTGCTTTGATGAAGTTTGTTTTTGTGCATGTACCAGCACAAGCAGATCCATCAGCTTGTAACCAACTGTGATGTGTAATCAAGGATAGCCAGATTGCTTTGACCTCCTTCAAGTTGGTCTCCTAAAATGGAAATTATACGTTTTCCAGTTGGAAATCGGAGCCAAGCAGCTGTGAATTCCAGGAGACAAATACTGAAGCAAATTCATAACGTTACTCGTGTTCAACAACAGCAGTTGATTCCATCATTTGCTACTGCTTCCTTCTGTGTCTTAAAGATCTCTTCCATGAAGCCAGATAGTAGTTGTATGAGGACACTGCTTAATATCTAAAGTTTTTGGTTTTTAAGTTACTCTTTCATAATTCTTTCTTTCCCTGACTATTTTTTCCCCCCTTTATCCCTCAAGATATCAATCCCTCATTATCCACCCTCACCCTTCACCTTTGTGGCTGCTGTTTCGGGGAGCTTTTATTTCTTAGCATTTAATAATCTTTTTCAAGCTGACTGGCATGAAACTGGAATAGTTTGACAGCTTTGTGTGTGTGCATGTTTTCCTATGCATGCAGTGACGACTGGTTACCTGCAGTCTGAGACTCTGGTATGGAACTGCTGAACAGAAAGGACTATTACCAAAGTATGTCAGAAACGGCATATTTATGAATGCTGCTTCCACAAGTCTATGCTCCACTGTGGCTCAGTATAAATGTTCATGCCTAGATAGAAGGCTTACTCCTTTTTTGTTGTTTTTTTTGGCTCAACTTCGGAAATTAAAGAGAGAACCTGGATGAAATCGTGCTACTACTATTGCTAGTGGTCTGTGCTGTTCCCAGGGAGCTATTGAGTTAAACTTACAAAACCATCCGAGGGATGGGAACAGTTTGTTCTATGGGAAAGCTTGCTGGATGTTTCAGGTTTTGGTGGAGGCTTGCTACTAGTACTACTTCAGGTTTTGTTTTTTGACAAATCTGACTTCTAAGCAAAAGTAGAGCTGGGAAGATATGCAGGCAAACTACCAAATGGGTCTGCTTACATGTTCCCAAAGGTCCTACGTAAATTGGAAGAAAAATGATGCAACCTGTAACTGCAATCTGTCAAACCTTGTAGCCATATTCTGACCTTGCCTTTAAAGACAAAAGGCTCTTGAAGTTGTGCCTTGGGACTGAAAAAAAAAAATCAGAACTAATATAATGGCGTGTGCAGGATGGCTGGGATCCTTTCCCAACAGGCAGGTCAGACTAGTAACTAATTTTTATAGGAAGTACTGTTTTGGAGGATCACTGAGAAGCTGAAAGATGAAGCAGAGCTGTGGTTTGCTCAAAACTTCTTTTGAAGGGGGAGTGTCTTCTACTGGGCCTCATCAACAAAGAGCTGCCATTGTGTGGGCAGGAGTAGGTACTGTGAACGTGATGCTGCCTTCTCTTACAAGGTGGGCTGTTTTTGGAGTATCTAAAGCATCTTTAGGACGCCCCTCTGCTTTTGAGTGCCTAGTGGAAGGCTGTACCCTTCAGTGCTTTTACCATTCAAGTATCTGGAGGGTATTTGCTTACTCTGAATACTCTTAGGTGTAGTAAAAATGGGAGGGGGGCTGTCTGTTTACCTCAAAAAGGTTACCTTTAATCTTCTTTGTATATTTTTAGACTTTAAGGAGGTCTAAGGAGTTCCAGCTTCCTCAGGTCCCTGGCTGTGGGAGACAAATATATGGAGGCTGGGTATTTGCTGCAGTTGGGTACTGGTCCTTCTGTTTCCTGCTGTATTCTGGATGGCCTCTCCTTTTTTCAAGGTTACAAGAAGCAGTAAGATGGTCTTCTCTTAACTACATACTTGCAGTAGACAGTTTTAGACTGCTGGTTGGTATTTTACTGATCTTCGTAGCTTGTGGTGCAATGTGCCCTGTTCCAACAAGACCAAGCAAGGGGGCTCTCTCTAGTCTGAGTGCAAGTATGCAGGTGTTACCCTGTTGAGAAGGGCATGTCTCCACTCAGCCTGTTCACAAGCTTAAATATACTCTTAAGAGTCTGTTTCTTTGGCAGCTAGCAAAGTATTATCTTCCCACTAGGCAGAATTTGCACTCATATTAAGTGGTCGTAGTTCCTAAAAAGCACAGTGTGGGAAGTGCAGAATGGAGGAACTAGAAGAAAGGAGGAACAGTGACAGAGTATGGAATGGAAGGTGTGGTGTGAGAGGAATAGAAGATCTCATTACACCAAAACATTCCTTGTTCTGCAAAGCAACAAAGTAAAATCTAGTCCTTCACTTCTCAGTTCTGTATGTGAGTATTTAATTCATAAATTGGTTATCTTGCAGCATTGTTCTAGATATTGCAGAAGTCTATGCCTTAGATTGTCTTTTTGATTACTTGAAACTGAGGCTTATTTTTTTCAAAAGAAAGATTGCGGCTTTTGACTTTTGTCTAGAAAATGACACAACTGTGTAAGTAGGCTAAAAAATTGGTAAATAGGTTAAAAAAATTGGAGGCTCTGGCTTGATGAGAAATCAGTTTGAACAGAAGTATCTTTTTAATTAAAACATAGTTCAGCCTGTCTTTGCTGAATAGTCATTCTTAGAAGTGGATGCAGAAATTCAGATGCCCTAGATAGTTTGTCCACAGTATTGTTTATGGAGTTCAAGACCTTTGGTGTGCTAATAACACTCATCTTTTTTTTCTGTTCCATTTTGGAGACTCCCTTTGTTTTTGCTATACTCTAACAGACTTCTGGATTTTTGAAGCAGGAAGCCTTTTCCAGAAAACTTGAATAGCCCCATGGATGTGGGTATGTTTCATCTAGAGATCCTGGTCCATGGCTAGAATTCCTTGGTGTTACAGTGATACTGACACCAGGAAGCTATGTTAACTATTAAATAAAATTGTTCTTAGCCCGTGATCTGCCTGACATACAGAGTGAGCAGAAATTTCCAATGACAGTGACTTTACTTCTGCTGGACTCTGTACAGACCTCTGAAGACATGGCTCCTGCCCTACAGTGCTTTATAATAGAAGACGTCTGACGTTTGGAGAGGATTAATATAATCAAATTAAAAAAAAATGCAAGCTAGTATAATTTTGTCAGAATCAAGTTGAAGGAAAATAAATTTTTAACTTACACTATTAAATGTGGGTTGTACTTAATTTGTATCTGTACCTGCAAATTGTGGGGAACTGTAATAAATATAAGCTGTCTGCTGTTCAAGTGCTGCTTTTTGTTTTTTTTCCTTGATGAATTAAAATTGAGTAGTTGGGTAGGTATAATTATTCCTTAAGGCAAACTTGCTATAAGTTTTAAATGTATTTTCTGTGAAAACTAGCATAAATTCTCACAACTGTATGAGATTATCAGACGCTGTAAACTTTTTTTGTAATGGTGTTTGCTTATGCTTAATGCAATAGCTATTAAAGAAAAAATACACCATCTTGCTGTTCAGAAGTTTTATTTGTACTACAAAGCAGCAGATCTTGCAGTCTGTAGTTTTTACGTAGCTTTCATTTATGTAAAGCTAAGGTCCTGAAGTAAGAAGTTAAAGCTGCTCAGTTGAACACCTTTTAGCCACTGTGGTGGTATGAGATGCCTGGTGACGAAATAATGTTGGGTCCCAAACATCCATCCACAAGGTGGTAAAACTGTTATGAATTATTTGATGGCAATGAAGGAGCTGTTTAAATTTATATTTCATGTGTTGTACAGAAATCTTTTTTAAAGTACATAGCCATACCAGTTACTTCAGGTTCATTTTAATTGCTAATTTTGGCAAATTTTATCTTGCTTTTAACCACAATTTTGAAGATGTGATGTTCTGAACATGCTTCGACTGAAAGCATCCAATAAAAACAAAGTAGCTTGCAGTAATGGAAAAAATGACTCAGTACGAGTTGGAAACAGAAATTAGCTAAAAGGCAAATACGCAGTAATCCTTACAACAGAAGCACTTTATAAACTGTTCTCAGACATGTCGGTTGTAGATCAGTCTATTCTCTCTGTCCAGTTCCACAACTACTTCAGTAAGGGTTCATGTATCACTTTTAGTAAAACTTCCCAGTTTTGGTGAGAAGGTTTCACACTTTGGTATTCTAGAATTGGTCAATTACTGCCTCATTTCAAGCAAGTGCAGTCAGCTGAGATTAAGGCACAACTTAACCGAGGAAGCTCATGCTGCACACTTCACAACATCACTTGAAGAATAGGGACAGGGTGAGTGTGCTCATCTTCCACTTGCTGTGTCATGAAGCATGTGCTTGGGAGTGATGAGGAGGTTGCTGATGAGATGAGAGCTATCGGCTGTTCAGTTTCTCAGGTTCTGTGCCTACGTGCTAGGGTTTTGAGATGGAGATCAAATAAATCTCAAATGAGAAGATACGCTTTCCTTCAGAGCAAGACAAATCATGTATTGTAGTTCTGCCTTTAACCTTCCTTTAGACCTCATCTTCAGTTCAAGACCTTAAGTACAGGTTAATTTTAAATATTAAGCATTAATAGAGAAGATTGCTGTAATTAAGGATTCATTACTTCATAGTTGAGTGAGGTTAGCTCATAGACATCTTTCCTAAAGAACAGCATTAATCAAATCAACAATAACATGCTTGTTTCCTTGGATTCCTGTCTAACTGTGCCTTTGCCCAAACTAAAACTAGCTACTAGAATATTCTTCTTTAACTACGTAGTAATATTCAGCTGTGTCATACTCTATGCTGCTGTGCACGTAGCAGGTATCTGCCAAAGCAATACCTGGAACTTGTGTTGTAACGTGTGTTGCAATTAGGTAGACATTTATTTTATAGACACTTAGTTTGTTACTCCTTAAACATACTTGTAACATGGGAACTCACAGGAGCAAGCTCCTCTTTTTATGGCATACTCATGAGTTTCAAATTAAAGGAAACTGGCTTGGCTACCTGGCTTCTGGAGGGGAAGTGAAAATTAAGCACAACTTACTCTTAAAACTTTATAATCGCTTTCTTAGTGCAATAATTTTCAGTTTTACACTGCTTTTACTTTCCCACATCCAATCTGTGATGTTGGCTTCTGCTGCGTGAAAGATGTCTGTATTATAAAGGTGTCTCAAGGCCCAAGCATGCATAGGCGTACTCTGCAGATAGCATTAGCTTTCAACATCAGAACAGTGAAGCTCCAAAGCAAGGGCTTTGTGTTAACTTGGCCAGTGCCAACGAAGGTGAAGTCTAGCAGTGTTTTTAGTCTCTCTGTTAGAGATAAGTCTACAATCTCACGAATGCAATGGCTTAAGCCACCAGGAGAATTATTAGAATTCATCCTCTTTGTCTTGTCCCATGATAAAACTGGTTCAAATTACACTTAGAATCACGGAATCATTAGGGTCGGAAAAGACCTCCAAGATCATCTGGTCCAACCATCTCCTTACCATCAATGTCACCCACTAGATCATGTCCCTGAGCACCACATCCAACCTTTCCTTGAACACCCCCAGGGATGGGGACTTCACCTCCATGGGCAACCTGTTCCAATGCCTGACTATTTCTGAGAAGAAATGTCTCCTAATTTCCAGCCTGAACCTCCCCTGGTGCAACTTGAGGCCATTCCTTCTAGTCCTATCGCTAGTTACCTGTGAGAAGAGGCTGACCCCCAGCTTCCAACACCTTCCTTTCAGGTAGTTGTAGAGAGCAATAAGGTTTCCTGATCCTCCTCTTCTCCAGACTAAACAACCCTAGGTCCCTCATAGGACTTGTGTTCCAGGCCTTTCACGTCATTAGTCTAAGAACAATATTAATCCAAGTGTGACAACTTCATCCAAAAACCTCAATTATCAGTGCTTGTTTGAGACAATGATTAATTTGTTGGGAAGTCTTTACAGGCTCCTGCTGTGTTCAGAAGGGAACATAGACCCAAAAACTGAATGTTGCATCTGCACCTGGAAGTGCTTTCCACAGCTTTAATAAAATCATCCATAAGGCTTGCTCAGCCAGGGCCAAACTACAGCAGTTTCTTGGTAGAATTGGAGCACTCTTGTCAAAGCACACATGTAAATTCATATGTTCTAGTTTCTTGATTCTTCAAAGCTATGGGTATAATTTTAATGTAGCTCGTGGTAGTAACTTCCCAGTTTGCAAATGCATTATTTTCCCCATCCCTAGAGCAGTAAACAACTCTTATCTAAGCCCACTTTGCATCTGCTTTAACTAAATACATTGCTTAGTGAAGGGAACCATCTATGATAATACTTAAACCTGTTTTACTGCAGACAGTATCAAAGTGCTGTTTTATCTTTTTTTCTTTCTTTTTTTTTTTTTGGTCTGGTCTGCTCCATAAGTATGCACACTGCTGAGTGTGGTTAAACTCAAACCTCTAGAACAGGAAGATGGTAGAGTGCCTGCTGTCTCACCACTCACTGTTTTTGCTTTTGTCCTCTTCGTGTGAGAACTTTGAGTGATACAACACAGCTCTGTTTCTTCATTCACCATCTGATTCATAAGGGTGCTATCACTGGTGTCCCTGATGTCCTGTTGCTTTTCATTAGGGCTGTGAAGATAGAATTGATTTCTTAAAACCATCTTAAATCAAACTCTGTTCTTCTGAAACTCTACGCCTGCATTGATTTTAGTGCAAATATGTACACATTATTGTATTGATGAATATTCAACAGTATCATGTTGTACGAAGATACAGGGAACGATTGCAAAGTTACTGAAAGCTTCGTGGTCAGAAGGTTGCTGAGTTGGGTTTGGATTCAACTGGTCTGAATCTGAATTCTTCTTCACTGTGACCTCAGAAAGTGGCGGTTGCGTTCTGCAACATCATCTTTCACAACTGTCCTCTCCAGTTGTGCGAGATGTGCCTTCGCAAGATCAGTGAGGATGAGGAAGGAGTGCCCCAGCATGTGATCAAGATCAGGTTTTGAAAGAGGAGTGCGTATTACTCTTTGTCACCTTACAAGGCCTAAGACATTCTAGATAGTCACTCATTAAACTAACAAGGGTGTATGCTTTTGTTTTGCCCTGACCTGAATTTCCATTCTTTTCCTAAGTGATCATGAAGACTGCTGGCCTAAATTCTGCTGATGGGCAGTTGCCCTTTTCTCAGTTCCTAGGCAGTGGGAGGGGAAGGGGGTGAGATACTCTAAATCTGAAGCCAGTGACTGCTGGTGACGGGACAAGGAGGTGCAGAGTGACCATGCAGCATCAGCTATTGGCTGTGTGGAACCCCCCTCTTTGTACACCACGCTGTAGCTTAGGACATTCAAGTACTTAGCTGCTTCAGCAACCTGTACTGTCTAAGGCATTTGTTGTTTCTATGGGAATGAAGTAGTCTATGGACTAGACTGACTTGGAAAGATAAAATCTCACATGCCATCTCATTTTCCTCTTCCGCTTGTTTGCTACCACATTGCAGGGGACTTTGACCTTCCATGGTCATAGCGTTCAGATGTCTGCAGCACGCTACGGTTGTGCTGTGGTTTTCAGTCTAACCTAATTTAGTGTAACAAGAGCGAGTCCTCAGCAGAGCAGGAAGTATTTTCTGTGCCTTTCCTAAGGCCAGCAGCATTTTAACGCGAAACTACCTCAATGTTAACATGTTACTATATATTTAGTGCAGGGCTTTTTGAGAATAGCTTTGATGATTCTGGAAGTGTCTCCATACTGCATGCAGTACTTCCAGACAAGTGTTCGTGATCCCAGCTGCCCCAGAGGATACCCTGTCTGGGGTGCCCATAGAAACTGAATGAGAGCACACTTCCTGAGATGAAAGTTGTAAGGAGAGTCCATGTATCTTGAGCTGCAAGGGTATGTGGCTTTTTGAGTCCAAGGCCACATAAAACATGCTTTTAGCAAATCAATATCCTACAGAGCAGGAATGCAGTTGTAGCTACTATAGAGTTACCTGAAGTACCTTTTTCTGAACTATGTGCATTTACTTTAGGTAGGTTGGGATGTGGATACACTGAACTTCAGTGCTGTCATTATTATAGACTGAATGTCTAGTTAAGCACAGTACTTGTTGGCAGCCCCTGTAGGTTTCTGTGCTCATTTACTCTACGGAGAGAAGTTTGTCTACTTGGCAAATCACGTGGTAGACAAGCTAGCAATAGGAATGCAGTAATTCCCAAAATACTGGTATCAAGAACTAATTGAGCAGTCCGTTAAATTACTGCTTAGGACAACCCAATGATAAGACCTTGAGAAATGGAGTCATAGCTCTCCTTGGTGGATGAAATTGCACAAATCTAAACACTTTAGACCTCCTTAAGGGATCTTTTTAATTTGGGGGAGCACTAGCCAAGTGAATTCCAAACTTGCGCAGAAAAGGCTCTGATTCCTCGTGTGGCACATAGGTTTCAAAGGTGGTTAGTTTTGTGGGTAAATTTAAGAACAGACTGAAATTTCATCTTACACAGAAATTCAGTTGGCGTCTCTCCACTTCATGTCTGTATTTATACCGTGGTCACATAGTACTTAACGTTCTGTAATAAAACTGATTATGGGTCCTGTTTGGCTACACGCTACTTCTTGTGCTACTTTTTCTAACTGGTGATATTGCCTATCCTGCTCATCATATAAATCTTAGTGGCTATGAGATTTTAGGCTGTCTTAAACATCACACTTACTGTTTTGTGAGGCAAAACTGAGAAATAAAAGTTGGTAGTGATCTGACCCAGAAATTTCTCTCTGTGTTCATTTCTCTGTCTTTATTGGTCCAGGATAACCTTAGTTTCTTAGTTGGACTTCAGTACTGAACACAGTAAGTGTGAAATCGTGCTATGTGGTTAGGTACGCACAGCAACTCCCCAAGTTCATCCAGGAAAAGAAAAGTGAAAGATTATTCCTGGAACATCTGGATTTACCGATTTTTCAGATTTTTCCCAGTAACTCAGCCCTTCATCTGGAATAGAAAAGGCATCTTCAGGAGATATATATGTATATGTTTATTTAATTTAATAGGAAAAATATCTAAACAGAAATTTCTGTTCTGACTTAAAGTAGCAGCCATCTTTTATATTTAGTGCCTATGAAAAGACACCCCACCAACACCACCCCTCCCTGACTAAGGTGTCCCTATTTTTAAATAAATTTCTTATGGGAAGAGAGACTAGTGGATTTCTGCATCTTACTACATTTATGTTCTGTCCCAGATCTTGAGGACTGTTCCTTTAAATTAACTTTTAGTTTGTCAGCCCATCCCATTTGGAATCTGTTTATTTGTATTGTAGGAAATAAATAAAATAAAATAAAAATAGTAATAATTAAAATAAACCGTGTTCTTATAATACTTAGAAGTCTGTCCTTAAAGTTCTCAATGAGGAGAGAATTGTTCACGTTTATAAATTATGGCTGTTGTATTCTGGTTATGGATGCAAGCATAAATCAGCATTGTACTTAGAATAGGTTCATCCTTCTGTGAGTGCTTTTGCTTTTCCAAATCAGAACTTTTGGTAGTCACCTTAACAAAGAATGTGATATACAGATAACTTAAAATTCAGACATTGAGGTAAGCGGTAACATAGTCTTCCTCTTTTCCTCAGAAAATTAGAAAGAAAAATCAGAAGGATCCTAGGGGATGTGTAATTTAAAATAAACATTTGAAGTTTACTTTAGTTTTTGGTACAGGAATTGCTATATGTAGGGTTGCTGTAGTGATATGATAGAGTGGTTAGGTGTTAGAGCAGGTGGTGGTTGTGTGCTGATAGTTAACTTATTTTACCAGTGTGCATATGGGAAAAACTCCGATAGTTTTGTAGAAAATGTAATGAGAATGGTTAATTTGAACCCCCTGTATTTTTATGAAGGATATATGAAGTTGAGTGCGCTGACATTTTACATATTCTTTGATGTGAGTGATTGAAATAGTAGCGAAGAGATTGGTGACATAGTTACTCAGTTTGTAAACAGTTGGATTGTGGCAGAGGGAATCCCCACACAGCTGTGGATAGCATAAGCTGTATGCAATGGAAGAAACATTTAAATTTTGAGTAATTAATAGAATTGTTGGTGACTGACACTACTTAGTATTTATGCATTGTTTCACTGAACATATCTCGTTCCCATGACAGACGGGATAACAATAATCTAAAATTTCACATCTCCAGTAGGAGAAGGGAGTTTTTAGATGGAGAATACTGTACCGAAAGTACCAACTCCCGACGTCACGCCACACAAGCCTGTGTCATACAGTCAGTTGGTCACCAGTCCATATAGTAATGAAGAAGCAGGGCTGGTTTCAAAAATTGCTGAATATTCTTTTTAATAAAAGTAGAGGTTAGTCTCGATGCTAGGTTATGGAGGATGTTCTGTGGACTGCAAGAAGGTAGCAAGGCTTGTCAGCAGCTGGCATTTATTGGAAGGAATAGTTTTGTTTAGATTGTATTAAACTAGAGGCGCATTTTTTGTCCTTATGAGCCAACAGACTTTGTGTTTATTGAAGAATTATATTCTAGTCCCAGTTATAGCAGATGCAAACATCCTAGTTAATTTACCAGCTCGGGTTCCCTGCTGTACAGAATACTGTGAGGTTTGGGCACTTTTTCACCACACCGTACAACATACTGACAAAATTAAGTTCTCATGAAACATTCATCCATACTGTGAAATTCATACCTAAAAAGAAAAAATCCCACAACTTTTAATGAGCACAAAAAGTAAGTGAAAGTGGGATACAAGAGGAGTTGCAGAGTTTTCTGCTGATTTTGATACTGTGCTAGAAGTGTTGCTTCCCAACATCTGAGTGCTTGATTTCTTCCAAAATAATACATCCTAGACTTCAGAAGACCCAGTCGTCATGCTGGCACACAGCTCTAGCTAAGGCTCTTTGTATTCCTGTGTTTGCCTGCCCTAACTCTGAAGTCCTCATGTATTTCTTTCCTGCCCCTTCTTTGAGATTCACAGCATTTTGCTTGCATCGACTCAAAACCTTCCCTTCCCTTCCCTTCCCTTCCCTTCCCTTCCCTTCCCTTCCCTTCCCTTCCCTTCCCTTCCCTTCCCTTCCCTTCCCTTCCCTTCCCTTCCCTTCCCTTCCCTTCCCTTCCCTTCCCTTCCCTTCCCTTCCCTTCCCTTCCCTTCCCTTCCCTTCCCTTCCCTTCCCTTCCCTTCCCTTCCCTTCCCTTCCCTTCCCTTCATTCCCCGCAGCCTTTCTGTCGCACCCCCCGCCTGTTCAAGAATGGTGCTTTCTCCAGTTCTCCCTGCCCTTTCTCCGTAGACTCTGTATTACCATCTCCTTATAAGCCCTTGCTTGTTAGAGTTATTCTCGTTGGAATCTAGGCTACAAATAATCTTTCCATGCAGCAAGTTGCTGCCTCTGATAAATGCGGGCTGCAGGCAGCGGTTGGCAGGGAGGTTGGTTCGCTGGTAGTCCCCTAAATTGTGAATTAGGCTCTTCTGGCACTTCTCATTTGCACCAAAATCAACGATGTTGTGCTTATTAATGCTGCTTGCAATTTTGAAATTGATCTGGGCTAATACTGCCAGCAGAAATGCGTTCAGATGAATGTTATGCTGTGGATTCTTCTGGAAGGCTATTTACATAAACTCAGCTAAAGCAAAAGTAACGCTATATACCTAAGATTTAATCCTGAAATATCTTTTAAAAATGTAGGGCAAGCGTTCACATTAACTGTGATATACAGGCTAAAAAGACGGTATGGATCTGATTTGTGTAAGCATTTTCCATGGGAATCCCAGTGCCTTATATGGTCAGCTCGCTTTGTAGTGTTTCAGGGAAATGAAGGCAGCCATCCAACAAAAAAAACACAGCCCAGCTGGCTTTGGCTTTGTCCATAATACCCTCTTTCTTGGCCTCCTTCAGTAGCACAGTAGCTAATTATTAAAACTAAAAGTGTGGCAAGAGCCTATGTAGCCAGTGGAAGAAATTCCTTTTGTGGCAGTGGCTGTATACCGAAGATTTAATGCTATTTTAATAAAGACTGGTAACGCATTGATAATCCTGCTTTGTTGCATGCTGAACTTTTGCTCTCAGATAAGCTGTTGTGCCTTCACCCCAGCTTGCTGTAAACTGGAGATAGATAATTCCTGTAGCTGTTACAAACAAAGGTAGGCGACCCAATCCGGCATCCCTTTTTTCCATGCGTTTGACCTGTTTGTTAGCTGCCTGAATAGATGCTAGTGCCTCAAATAAGCGTTTGTGCAGGTTTGCATGTGAAGCTATTGCTTCAGAGAGATCTGGTTCAGGTTCCTCTGGAAAAAGCATCCGAGCATGGTGGCACCACTCATTGAAAATGACTGTGCTCGCAGTGAGGTATAAGCTACCCTGTATTTACTCGCAAGTATTAGGGTGCACGTAGGCTTTGCTGTAATTCTCCTGTGGTAACTTACATACCTATACTTTAAAAAACCCTCCTGAATGAAAGACTACACATAATCACATCTCTTTCTCCAGATACACAGAATCCTGTTTTACAAGAAGCGTAATAAATTGAGAATGCAAGAGTGTCAGCACCTCTATTTGGAATATTAATGAAACAACAACGTGTGCTATCGCAGAGGGGAAGAGCAGGGCACTTTCTTACTTACCTCTTGAGATGAGGAGATCAGGCAGTGAAAGTACTACAGTATTCACTTGACTTGTAGTGAGGAGGGTTTTTTTTATATCAGGGCTGCCTAAGGCCTTTAGGACTCCTTCAGTTAATCACATAGTTCCAGTGCCTGATTTGTGTTAAAAGGAAAGGCCAATCTACTGAGCTCAGTAATAAGTCATCTCTGCTTCTGCTGATACGGGGCATTCCAATCAGCTTTCAAAAAGCAGCTTTTGTTTTTTAATGGCTTTTGGTGCCAGCTCTCACTGGCTTCGTATAATGACTTCTACTCCTTGTCCTAGGAGAAGGGGTGAACAGCTGATTGCTGATTGCTGTCTCTGTATAATTCATGTTTTGTAGCCATCTATTACATGGTCATTGAAGTAATCTTGTTCGAGGCTGAAGAGGCCTGGCCTACTGAGTTCTTTTCATGGCAGACAGTCCATGCCTTTGATCAACAACATGGATCTCTGCAAAGGCTGTTCTCTTACTGTTTGTTAACTGTTACTATTAGTTAACTACTGCTAGTTAAGAACTGTAAGGAAGGATGATACTGCATTTTCTCTTAAGCTAGTCAGTGTTGGGTTTGCCACCACAACAGGATGTTCTGGCAGTTGTAGCTGCAGAATGACAGCTGGATGTTTTTATACTTAATGAGGCTGGGAGAAGCAAAGAGAAAGTCTTGCTGGATGGATCAGTGTTTTTAATATTCCAGCATGTTGGAGAGTATTAGTATTTTTCGGAAGATTTTTTTTCCAAATATTTTCATATTCACCGGAGGAGAACTTCAGAGTGCTTCAGAGAAAAACTGATATCCAAGAGAATTTACCAAGACCTAAAGAGACTGTAGCACTGTACAGTGATATATTTAAGTTACTTCTGAATATGATAGTTCAGATCACGGAAGCAGTACAAATGTCAGGTTGCTATACTTCTCAGATTCTTTTAGAGTTACACTGGTACTATCCATGCTGTGATCACTTTGCCTCCGGTGGCACGGAGGAAGAGGCCATAAGATGGAGACGCAGCATAGGGATGTACAAGTGAGGCAGAAGAGTGGAGGCAAAAGGGAGCTGTCAGATGTGGGCTGGCTGTCAGCGTGAACCAAGAGTTGGGAAAATTAAATGGTGATGTGGAAAAGGAAGCAGGAGAGAATGGATGGTACCTGGAGCACTGAAATAATGGAACTTGGGTGGTGGTGTACTGGATATCAGGTAGTTAAGTTAATGCTGCTTGTGAAATATCTACTTGGACTTAAACACATTAATCTCTTAATGCTCTAATTTATTGTCATCATACCTGGCTTATAGGACCTGTATGGAGGATTTGGTCTTGGGATAATTCAGACCAACTGATTAAAGACGCTGTTGTGTGAGAGACTTCTGCTTTATCACTTGGGCGAAAAAGAAGAGAATGGTATATGGAGTAGGAGACTGCAGGAAGGTTTGTAGAAACAATGAACTTGTGTGCCTGTAAATATAACAAAAGGAAATGTCTTTAAATGGTTTATATCCTAAAATCTCAGTTCTGTGGTATTTCAAAGTGTGTGATTGAATCAGGGGATGCTGTTTATGATGACCTTTCTGTCTGTTTGCCATCTGTAAAATGGTAGCATACTTTTGTGCCAGAGATTTTACAAAAATAATGCTTATGTACCTAAATGGAGATAAGCGCTGGTATGTAGAAGAGCCCATGAGAAAATGACTTCTGTCTGGAACAAGATTTGAGTAGTGTGGGCCAAACACTCAACAGTGAAGAAAAATCCGAAGTTTTGAATAGCTGCCCGTCAAGGAAGCACTGATAATCTCATGGACTGAATGAAGCAAGATCCTTTGGCCACAGCGAAGTAGTGGTCACACAGGACTGTGCATAGGTCATATGCTTGTGGGGCCAGTTGGTTGGGCTTAGGCAGCATTAATTAAAGCATTTCCTACTCCTGGAGTATTTGGCTGGTTGGCCTTATTATTGCTTATATATAGGTCTGTGCATAAACGAGTATTTAATGTAAGTCCTTAGAGAAGCATAAAGCTTAAGCACGTTTTGGCTAATTTAATGTTGTAAATTAAGTTGCAGAACAGCTTTCCCCTCCAGGAATTCTTGTGGAGATGTGCACCATGAAGGAGAAAAAGCAAGCTCAAGGCAGCAGAGGTAGTCCCCTGACACGTCAGGGGGTGAGTTTCAGTTTTCTGTTTAACATGGAGGCAGTTTCTTGCTGCTCTTTGAGCTATTTGGAGCATAGGCCCAAGCCAGATGGCTTGATAGTTCCTGAGGCTGAATTGAGGACCCAGCCTAAAAACAGTTTGTGTAGCAGGAGCTGTTGGTGTGCAGCAGGAGTGGTGGATGATGGAATAGCAGAGGAAGCCAGATGGGCCTTCATCAGCTTGTCTGGATGGGAGGCTTGCAAGTCGTCCCTGTCAGAGCCTGTCCTGCCCCTGCTGCCACTCTGTCCCCGCTGTCCACAAGCTCTGCAGCACAGGGGCTTTCCCTGTTCTCAGGCAGTGTGTATGCTTTCTCCGTATAATCAAATCTGTGTCATTCTTTGCACTTTTCCCCCTTTTTACTTTAGCTCTTGTTTTCACGTATTTGCGGGAGAAATGCAGTCAGTGAAGTCAGTCCCATTTCTTTGACTAAACTTGAAGCAAATGTGCTTTTAAACCAGGCTTTCATTTTTGTGCTCTTTGATAATTACAATCTTTAACAAGCAGTCTGATGTACAAGAAGCAGACTTCAAAGCATTTATTACTAATTTTGTGATGACGTGCACGCTGCCAGGGTCAGGTAAACAGCGGACTCGGGGGTCCTAGTTAGATCTCTCAAGCCGACACAGTATTGGTAACGGGAAGGGCAGTGTGTTTTCTGTGCTGAATTCAGGGGTGTCAGTGGTCTCTCAGAAGTCAGCAGTCAGCACAGATGACTTACTACATAATTCGACATGTAGGCCTTTAACCTTTTCTCCAAAATTGGTCACGAGAATGAGCAGTCAGAGGTGGCTGCGGCTCCAGGTGCAACTGAGGTAATACGCTTACTGCCTTGAAAGGGCGTGCTCTTGCTTCTTCCTCCTACCTTGCTGTTTCCTTTCCTGTTGTTGTGTTTTGTTTTTTTTTAATGGGTGGGGGAGGAGAAAGGGTTGTTTCTGCCATGTTGGTGAGTTCAATTGGCTAGTGGAGAGGCTGACAAATGCTTCTGGGAGTGTGCGGTTGAGAATGAGGAGGGAGACTGGGTCCTCCCTGTTTGTCAACAGTGAGCTCTTGCAGGATCGTGCCCTGGGTGGATAGCATTTGTTAGCTCCAAGAGGTTAGGGTTTGCTGGGTTTATAACACTACCTCCTGCAGGGAACTGAATATTGCTTAAAACTCATCTTGAAGCATAGAGAAGAAAAATTTTCAATAGGAATGATGTATTATATGTACTTTGAAACTCTGTCATCTTCTGAAGGGCAGAGATATGCAGAATTTCCACGTGAGGGCTTAGTTATTATCAGCTGGGATGCCATTTTTGTATAACTACCTAAAACCGAATGTAGCAGGGGAAGAAGATCCTACAAGCTCAATTAGAATATTTTTATGAAGTTCTTGTTTTTGTCAGTATTTCTCTACAACAACTTTAACCAAAGTTATCTTTTACTAACTTCTTAAAAGTGACATCATGTGTTGTTAAAGGCACAGGAAGAAATACCTGTATGTCACTGTGACTCAGGTGAAAGCTTCCTGCAAAGTGACACCATTGCTGAAGGAGTGAGTAGAAGTACTGTGCCTCTTTTAAGACGTCCTTTGATTTTCTAGCAATTTTCTTCAGCACCTTTTCTCCTTGAAACTGATGTCTGTGCTTCCAAAACCTGGCATGTGGCACTGAGCAGGCAGAGGCAAACTGTCTGACCATGTGTATGGATCTTTGAATTCCTTGTGCTGGTTGGTGAGGACCTAAGGCTCTGAAGAAGATGGGGAAAATAAAGCTGTGTCCTTTCCCTGTTCCTAAGCTCTTCCCTAGGCATTTGCTACTGCACAAATGGAATGTGTTGGTGGCGGGGGGAAGAGAGTAGTTGTTTGCTACTCCCCTCCCCACATCTCTCTCCTTAAATAGGAAGATCTCCAGAGGAAGTGTGGTGGAGTCGTCAGAGAATTCGGGGATGGCAGGCGCTACTTCTCCAGGCAGTACATGTCACACAAAATAGGCAGTGACAACAGCTGTGACCTGGAGGGTCCTTAAGTCCTGCCACGTGAGGTGCTGCAGACGTAGCACACAAGCAAGCGGTGGCAGCGGTGGCGGTGGAGCAGCACACAAACAGCTGCCTGGCGTGAGGCGGTGTCGGCAGTGGGGCACACACACCAATTGGGAGAAAAAGAAGCTGCTTTCTTAATATACTGATCAAAGGTGCAATATTCGTAGTATACTGCCTTTCTTAATACAGTTACCAAAAGTCAGTATGTGGCTTTTTTTCTTCCTGCATCAGAATATGCACAGAGCTGAAGAGTATGGCTTGCTTTTTCCTCTCGTGCTGTTAGTAGATGCACAGTAGAGCTGGTGACAGATGCAGTCTAGAGGACTGCTTCTCAAAAACATCCCCTTTCTGCTGTCTTATCACGCATTGTGTGCCAAAACCATAGAGTTAGGTTCTGCTGCTTGATGTGGTGAGGGGCTACAATGGCTAAAAATATTGAGGCATCTGTTTAATTCAGGTTTAAGGGGTCATGCTTAAAGGTGTCCTCTGACAGGGAAGCCTCTTTGGGTTCAGCACCTCAGGTGTCTGCTGCATGAACGCTAATGAGCTGTCTTGAACATCCATGAACAGAGACAGTTGCCTTGTGTGGGGTCAGCTTTTACCTGGCAAGGCAACAGGCTTAAAAAGCCTCTGGACCCAAGCTGGTTCAAAATTGTGTCTGCAGGTGCCCCAGGTTTTAGGAATGTCAGTTGGGGTCCTTCAGCGGTGGTCGGGTCCGGCTGCGTGGTGCCAAAAAAACAGCGGTAGCATTGGTGAAGCTAAGCAAGCCTTTGAAGCAGTGTAAGCAATGGCATGGTAATAAGCCTAATGGACATTAGTTATCTTGATATGTCATGCTGATTTTTTTGGTTTTGTTTCTAATTCTTCTGTCTAGTATGGCTGACGGGCTAACTCGTTTATCCATTGATGTTCCTGCTTTGTGGTGCTGGTGCAGCGTAACAGTCCTCTGCTGTGTCCCAGGTATTTCAAGATCTGTTTAGAAATTAGATATCAGCAGACTTGAAGCTGCCCTAAGTTCTTGAATAGTGGCTAGAGAGCTGCCTAAGCATGCTTGTGATTCATATTACAAAGGTCTGTTGAGGTACACGGTTATTTGTGGGTTTTTAGCATTTATTTTTTTTACTAGTAGAATGGTAGGTATATAATCCTCATTATGCAATACAAATTAAACTTTTTGCTTCTTTCAAAACATGAAATAGACATATTTGTTGACCAATTCTCTTGCCCCCATATTATTCACATATATGCCCTACATCACTGGTAGGTTTTTCCCCATTCTTAATACACTTACGAAATGGCTTAGTATTTCTGCCCCTGCCAGCTGTTTTTTCATTGATGTTCATAGCTCTTCTTTACAAATTTCTACTGCCGATTGCTTACAATTTATATTGATTTACACCCTTTTAATTTTTATAGTGATTTTCACATTTTTATTTGTTAAATATTTTATTTTTAATTGCTGCCATTGCTTGGCTGTATTGGCACTAGTGTACTGTCCTGATAAATTGCTCTTTCTTGTAGAATAATGGCTTCTCATCCATGTGATACACATTTAAAACAGAAAAGAAAGAAAAGAGTCTCTTCTGCCTCTTTTGAGCTGTCGTGTATGTATATATGTGGTGGTGTATCCTTTGGCAGGTGGGTTAATCTCTAAACTTAGATTATTTCATATGTGGACTGTTGTCTTCCTGTCCATTTCTTAGTGTCATTGAGATGTAGGTGGTTTCCTAGGCACTTGTGTTTACCTGCAGTTTGTTCATTAATGTCATAACGAGTTTATAGTGGGGCAAGCATACCAAGGTACTTCCTCTTCCTCTATAACCGAGGCAGTCAGCTGTCGAAGTTGGTGCTTCTGTCATGTTTTTTTGGGAGAGGGGAAGTTCACAAAGTGGATATAGTCTTAAGTTTGTGGCGGGAGATGAATCATTATATATCATCTGCTAAGAAGCACCCCAGGCTGTTTTCCCGTGCTGGTTACGGCTTTGGGCAGATACGGGTTGGAGGAGGATGTCCGATCCTGCCAGGCTGTGGGGAGCACGCAGGGGCGAGTACGGAGCTTCGACCTTGTTCCAGCCAGGGAGGATCTGTGCAGTAGGTTGCATGATGGGGCTGGCCTATTGAAAATAGGGTATTAAGTTACACTGTGGCAAAAATGCCTTTTTTAGAAGTTGCAAACCATATCTGTGTGGATGAACAGCTGCATAACTAGCCTTTGAGAGAAACCGAGCTGTGTTGAATACACTTTTTCTTTATTCTTAATAAAGATTATAGTACATTTGATACTCATCTCCTTATTTGCTTATACAAACATTTTTGTTAACTATACTAAAACATTGCAATGTATTTCATGTAAGCTATTTTAGAAGATTGTTTAGCAAATTTAGCTACAGCACAGCACGAGAACACCCTTATTTAACTTCGAACAGATTCCTGAAGTGCCTAGTCTGACTTGAATTTTGGCTTCAGGTGTAGTTTGAGTTGGTCTTATCCGTGCAGAGGATTTGAGTCTAGGTGATGTTTGTCTGTTGGAAGTGCCTTACCTTCTGGGGATCACAACTGCATTTCTTTCAGCAGATTAAATTAGAAAAAAGGCTTTGGGCAGACTGTTCAAAATGATGCTGAGTGTCTATATACAATATGGAAAATGAAATTACCTGACCCCAAATTTGTCAATTTGACAGTTAACGTTGTCTGTGCCTGTGTTGCTCCCAAGTAATTCCTTCAGTCTTACAGCAGATGAGAAATGTAGACCAGGTCCCAGTTTACTGAGGTATTACAGTGAATATATATATTTCTCAAGTCAGAAATTAATTGAGCTATTTTTAAAATGTAGTTATGTATAAATGAGAGTGTACAACAGCTAATGTGTTCTGTAAGGGAAAACTGAAGAGCTGCTGCTTGTTTTTTCTTGTTGAAGTTGAAATGGGTATGCATTACGGATGAGTGTAAAACATACTGTGCTGTCTTTAGGTATTTAAAATGCTGCCAGAAACTGGAGGTTTATCAGCACGTGTGTGCTGGCATGCTTCGGAGCTAGGGCTGCCCTGAGCAGCTCTTACACCTGACAAAGACTCTTACCTGGTACCTGCTGATGTTGAGGGGACGAGATGTGGAAGGCTTGTCATCGTGTTATTGCCTGAACAGGCAAAGTCTCTGTGAAAGATTACAGTTTTCAGAAAGAGCAGCTTCTTACTGTAGTAAGTTTGGCTAATAAACTTTTGGATAACTTCACTAAAACTTTATTTGTTTGTTATTTCAACAGTCCTTGCTTTTCTGCTAGAATTTCAGCGACACTCAGGATGCTCCACTTTCATTTGGCACCAGCTGACTTGCAGCCTCAGTCAAATCCGGGACTTAGTGTTTTTGAACAACAGAAAACTTTCTAATTTATTCAGCCAGTTCAGTGCTTTAGAAGTTTGATCATAAATTGAAAAATTTACTGGGATTAATATTGCAGAAAGGTAGCTTTTCTTTTGCCAGTTTAGGAATAGAAAGTAGGTGTAGGAATATATTCTTTCCCTAAAAACAGGAAATGATGAGAAACAATTAGTTACGTTTCCTATTTATATGCAGGGCTAGCTTTGTTTAATGAGTTTTACATGCAAAGGCAATTTTGATAAACTAATATATTTGACACATTTAAGATAATTTAACTAATTTTTAAGCAATCCAAAATGCCACTTTTACTCACTTCTCATTTAATTCTTGTTTTCATCCAGGTGCAACGTGACTATATTATTTCTTTATTTATGTATAAAATGTACATAAATCTTACCAGAGTATCATTCATGCTTCTTTTATATATTATGCTAAATCAGAATATACGAAAAAGTTGTTAATTTACATAGATTTCTCTAGGGGGAGGGGGGGCAATACCAGTTAAGCCAGCTTATTAAAAATATGCTTTTGCTTCTAGTATTTCATATAAAGATGGGGACAAAACCACACATGGCAAGTGTTAACTGGAGGAGGCATGCATAGATGCCAGTTGTATTTGCAAATTTAAGTGTCTTACTGCCTTTTTGTACCTGTAATCATGGTTTTTCTTCTGTTAAAGGGGCAAGAAAGATGAGCGTGAAAGTTTACCTTGGTTAGTTTAGTGTGTCCAGTCAATATCCGAGCATGTATTTTTTTTCCCATCATGGGATGGAGACTTATCAGTGCTTTTATGAAATTTCATACAACTTTTATTCTACTCTGTTTTGTTGCTTCACTTGGCTAAAATTATAAAGCAAAGAAAAACCCACCGAAGCAAGAGATCGAGATGCCAGGTGGCTTGTGGATCGTGGCCCTAGCCCCTAAAGGCAGCTGGTTTTGCTTTCTTTCTGTCTTTTCACCCCGCTGAAGAACTCGGAGCTTTACGGAGGTGATAGTTAGACACAATGGTAACAAGGGAAACTTGGCACATGTGGCTTAAATCCAAGAAACATGAAAGTGAACAAACCTGTTTATTTATAAAAACGGATTCTTCTAGCAAGTTTTCTTGATGCCTTTTTGTTTTGCTAGATGATTAATTTGGTTAAGAAAGTGTATTAGAGGATATCAGAATGTGAGGTATTTTAAACTGAAAAGCAGCTTTGGCACGTGAGCTCGTTTAGTTGCCAGTATGCTAAAAGAAGATTGTCTTTACTGGTGAAAAAATTGAAGAATTTGAAATACGATTGGCATATTCTTAAATTTGCCTGGGACATAAATACATATACTATGTGACTCAGCCTTTTCCTTCTCAAATTTAATGTTTACAGATTGTGTTACCAGATTTTTATCATGAGAGCTAACACCATCTGCCAAGACAATAACAATAAGTGCTTAATAAAAACAGAACTGCACAGTGGCACTGTATCCTTACAGTGTGCAATTTTGTTTAATTCTAATCCAAGAGACGTTTTTTAAACCTAATAAAGGCTCCTTCTGTACCTGTCAGGAGGTGGGTGTGGAGTGCTGTGTGTACGCCACACGGAGCGTAGCGCATCAGCCAAGGTTGTTGAAATGGTCCCAGAAAGCAAACTGCGAAGCCAGGGGTCAGAAGAGCCACCTGCGAGGTGGCTTTCTGTTCAGGCAGCAATTTCTGTTGCCTGAAAGTCACTTCTGGGTTGAACTCCCAACTTCTGACACTCACAGATTTGGTGCTGCTGAATGAATGCTTTCACCAATGTGTATAACAAATGAGCATCTGTCATACGTAATTTGTACATACCTACCTACCTAAGCCTTTAGGGTTCAGTGGCACATCACATTAGCTGTAATACCATACCGTCAGTTAGATCTTCCTTGCTCCGTTTCTGTCAGTGAACTCATGCTTTTTCACCTGCATTGTGATTATAAAGCTGATAAGAAATCTGAATCTACTTCTAAAAGCAAATGTTGTTGTTCCGCAGAACGTACTGGTTTTATTTTTAAATTGAAAGAAACGAGAAGGAACAGTACAAGTTGGAAGCAAGTTGTTTCTCTGATGCTTAATACCATGAGTTTAAGGGAGAGCCTTATTTGTGTGAAGTTTAGGCAAAGGTTGTTTCATAGTGTCCTTTGTATCCTGTATCTTCAGCAGGTTAATTTCAGAACACTGAGCCAGGAGAGAAAAGTGCTTTCAGCCAAATAGATCTGCTGGAGCATCAGTATCTCTTCTAAAACAATTTTAGAAGCTAGCATTCTTTTCCATGACATCTCATTTCCATGTTTGTTCATTTATTTTGTCATGCTTGTTTCTTTTTTTTCTTTTTTTTTTTGCAAGTTGTCCTGAGGTTTTTCTTTGGGTTGAAATACATGAATGTCAATAAAGCTTAATATGTTTAGAATGGTATTAGTACGGTAGTTTTAACTAATAATCTCTAGTGTGAGAATTTCAAGTGTCCTTGAAAACAGATTTGCATGCGGCTGAAACAAGAAAACAAACATTTGTTTGAAAGAAGATTTGCATGTAATATTAGGCGGCCAGTATTTTATTTATTTTTTTGAACAAAAGCCCTGATCCATTAGTGGGATTCCTAGCAGGAATGGAAGTAACTCTGGTTATAGCAGATAACAAGTTGCGGCCAACTCTCCCGTTCCCCTTACTTATCTCAGCAGGAGGTTAGAGGACAAGAATAATTGCATATCTATCTACTTGAAACACACTACCACCACCCAAATATATGTATTCTGTTACAGTTCAGATTAAGAACCACGTGTAAGCATCCATTAGGTTTTAAATAGTGGGAAATCCCTATGAAATTAGTTTTGTAACATGTAGATTGTGTCAATCAGCCACAGATTTCAGTGTTTTTTCATGAATTGTGCCCTTAATTAAATCATAGGTATATGTTAACTATAAACTGCAAACTGGCAAACCTGCAGTGCAAGTAATTTGTATAGTAGTTCAGAGAAAACAGGGCAAAACTGTAGTCAGTATAGAAATGACGTTATGTTCTTACTGGATATTTGTCCTAAACAGTGATCAGTTTTACGTAGCTCCTGGTTTGTGTGCCTCTTTGAATGCACATACAATCTAAGTGAACTTCTCTTGGGATATGCTCTTGCATATGACAAGGTGTTTACATGAAGTGGAATTAACAGCTACAGAAGTTTGCATTCTGGAGTGATTTGTCTGTTTTTGTCAATGCTTGACAGTTATACAGCATTTGATTTAAGTAATGATGCTTAATGGATGCTTTGTTTCAATAGTCTCTGCATGCCTTCCCCATAAGACGTGAATGGACACGAAAGATTGCATCAGCCTCAATTAATGTTTTCTCCTTGAGAGAGTGTCTTCTCCACCTGCTTTTGCAGGTGTCTGGAAGGACCCTTGTTTTCTATAGTTCGAAGCGAAAGGTTTCCAAGAAATTTCTCCTGAGAATAGTTTGCTGCCCTGCAGTGGGTTAAATGGGTTTGCAAATGAAATTTGTGCCAAAATTGACTCATATTCTGGGGTAAGAAAAATAAAAACAATACATTTCAAACTGCCAAAACTTCAGAAGCAATGCTTTTTAAATGGTTTCTTGGGTTATTTAATATGGAAACTATCATTTTAACAAGTTTGTATGTACCAACCCTCCAGGATTTTAAGTAGTAGGCCTTTGTTAACTGGAAATAACAGATGCATCATGCACACAGTGCTTACAAACAAGTTAAAATAAGGCTAGTGTCACCAAAAAAAATATTAATACTAGTTTATCAACAATACTTGCAGGTAAACTGTTCCATTTTTACTGGTAAACACACTTAATAAAATAACTTAAATATAAAAACTGTATTTTGTCAGTATGTGGAGATATCCGGTATTATCCCAGCTTACTGAAAAATAAAAGCTATAACTTGTGGGTTGGCTAAATGAATGCTGGAAAGATTATACTTAATTTCATAATTGAGCAACACTTGTCATCCTTAATAGTAGATTAGTGCCTGAAGTTCTGTTACAACACCAAACCTGTCCTGTTTCTTACCATACATGTGAACAGTAACAGCAGCCTTTCTACCCTGTATGTATTGTGTTTTGTTAGAAAGAATAGCCAGCAAGTGTAAAATGCCTGCTTTTTAGAGTGATTCCTTAAATAAGTGCAATAATCGGTAATAATTTATGATGTAATTTGCTGGTCATTCTTATTACCCTTTATACTGGAAGTGTTCCCAAATATTCAGTGAGTGTTAGGACATTGTCATTACTAATATTGGGCTCTTCAGCTGTTATGGTTTGAACAAAAACATTGAATTAATGACCCACAACCAAATTTCAAGTGTGAAAAAAAGTATTCCTCCTTTGTTTTAGTGGTTATAACTGCCAGGTTACCTCAAAACAGTAGCTTGAGAGTTAGATACAGCTTGATTTCATTTCATACGCCTTAATGCCACTTCACTTTTTTATGCTATGTTCTTAATTAACGTGAAGCATAAATATGTGACCTACCAAAGGTGGGAAGTGTTACTCAAGCTCGCTTTGTGTCTTTTCACCAAATTTCTTCTTGTACCTTCACAATTAGTGGCTTATTGAAAGAAAAAATAAAATTAAGAATTGCAACATGGAAGCTTATTCTTTTATTTCTCAAGGAGAGTTGAAGATGAATAGAAGATGTTCATAAAGAGCATGACTAGCGAACCTTCATTTCCTCTATCTACCAAAACCCTTTCCTCACGGTGGCAAAAATCAAAAAATGAGTGGTAGAAATTCTGGTTGAAATTGAGAAATGTGTTCTTAGAAAAGTGTCGGTTTGAAACAAGCCTTGACACAGGGCTTCTAATGGGTGAAATTTCACAGTAAAGCAAAGTCTTGTTTCTCTGGTAGTGGAATTAGGGCGTGAAGATTAATTTCAGAACACGCCTTCTCTGAATATAAAAAGCTTTTTAATATAATCAGAATAAATCATTCAGTTTTAATCCAATAAAGATAATAGTTTATTACTGTCCTTTTCTTACTTTATGTAATTTTAAATCCTAATTGCCTTTCGAATGCACTCGAAATCCAGTTCAGCAAAGTATGTCAGCCCCGCTGTCCGGGTGTGGTGTGTGACCAGCAGCTGAGGGTGAAGATCAGGAGGATCTTTTGAGCATCTCTACTGCTGGATGTGGATGCTCTCCCTTAATTTAATTCTTGGGTATGTTAGCAAAGACGTTAATGTCCTGCTTAGTTCCAGTGGACTCATTGGACTTGGTTCACTAGGTAAATCAAGGGAAGGAATAAACTGTTCTACAGGCAGCTGCCTGAGCTTTCTCCTGTTTCCTACATTTCCACAGGAGTTCAAAGTGCTTGGCTTGTTTAGACCTTTATGTCTCTATGTTGCTCTGCGTTGATGGTTTCTGAATCCTTTCCGTACTAAGGGTAAATGAGGAGAAATGAAGTGTGCTTTGCTGCATGTATGTGAGACAGTGGTGGTCTGTGTAACTGATTGCTCGTCTCTTTCCCTACAAGATTTCTGTGGGTTTTCTTTTCTTTAAAAGCAGGCTTGTTCTCTCATTGCTGTGGGGAAGGAGCCCTCTCTACTGAATCCTTAGGGTGGTTGCTTGCTGAGGGACTGGACACCCCAGATACCTCTTTTAAAGCTATCTATTTTTAAGATTACTTACTAACTTAAGGCTACCCTTCACCTATGTCCTTAACACCTGATAGTACAGAGAGCCAGCCCGAGCTCATGCCGCTTACATTGGGATATGAAGTCATGTTGGAAACAGCTAAAATCCAGGGTGTTCAGTGGGCCTCTGGTTATTCCCTATTGAGTGGTCAGGAAGTATTTCTGGGAGAAGTCCAAAACGTGGCTTTGCTTCACATGGGCACCTTGTTGCCAGGACGAGCTGGACCTACCTGGGTGTGTTTGCTGGAGAGCAGCGAGCTGTTGCTCTTTGCCGGTCCGTGGTCCAGGTCTTGTTCGGCTGGGGGCCCATTGGCTAATTTCTGTGAGGTTTGGCCTGGGAAATGCCACTTTTCTGCCCGATTTGGGGTGAGGGAGCAAGGCAGCGCGGGGAGCGGGGGGGAGGCGGCAGCGCTCTCTGTGTCAGCAGAACTCCTGTTACTTGCAAGTGGCCTGTTTGTGGCTCTTTCCTTTTTAATAATATTCAGGTTACGGCCTCCTGAGGTTTAGAAGGGCAGACTTTTCTGAGGCTGTTGCTTTAAGTTTATCGTGCGGCTCTGAAAAGCTTTCCTTTTGGGGTTGAGATGTCAGTCTCTAACAATAGAGGCTCTCCTGGCACTTGATAAATACTGCTTTTAGAAGTGACTGGGAAGATAACACAACGACAATCGGAGTAGAAATGGAAAAACAATGAGATAAAATTTCCTTTATACCATTTGTTTCTCGGCATTCGTCGAAGTTATCTTTCATATGGCAAGTGATGAGAGCACTAGGGTCCCTCAGACACCTCTGGTGCTATGAAAGGGAAAAAGGGGACAAGGGGGGAAATAGGGCACACTCTATCCTCGTTCTTCAGCACTGAGATCAATTACAAATTACATTTGCTTTTCTTCACCTTAAAATAGGTAATAGCCTTCTTGGAGGCCTCAGTGGGTTTCTGATACAAATTTCCAGGTACAAGATTTACTTTCAAGTAATCTTTGTTTAAAGAAGCTCAAAGGTGATGGATTTTTAAATTACACAACCGTCTGCCATTTCATCAACTTCGGCTTCTGTGGCTTCTGTTGTCTCCTAATAAAATTGTTATAACTGTTGCTCGGATTGTATAATCGGGTGTGAGAAACGTGATTTAAACTTCACAGATGTTCACAGATCACCAGCAGTGCCCATTTGCACATACAAGTAAATTCTTTTATTATCTTAATAGCTCTTCTTCTCTCATCCCAATGTATATAATCTTGCTGATTGTTTATCTTCGCTTGTCATGGCTGTGCAATCTGTGATAATACATTAGAAGGGGATCTGAGCTCTGCTGGTTCTTGCCATATATGGCACAATAAACTGCCCAAATTTGGTCAAATATTTTTAGCCACTTAGTCATATGTCTTTTAATGTGCTGCATATGTAAGCTTTTGATTCACTTAGCAACAGTATTTTTATGAGTATGTCTTGCCAGTTTTTCTTACGTATAATTGAAAAACGGGCAAGGTTTGTTCTGTGATAGGTTGTGTCACTAACAGATGGCCTGGCTGTTTTTTTAATAGTGCTAATCAATTTTAAGATACCCTTTTTCATATACTATGCATTTTGGAGGGTTGGAACATATGTGAGCATGTAGCATATTGGAATGTAGTATTAACAGATCTGTGTTTAAAAGTGCTCAGGAAATTCTAAGTTTTTCTGATAAAAAATATTTTGCATATGATTACTTGGTGGATATTATAATATACACAGGATATCAGTGGTCAGGCAAATGGTACTTTCACCAGAAGAACTAGGTGTATTGCATGCGTGAAATATGGTTGGGTTACTGCTTCAGTTAAGTGTAAACATCAGTGTTTCTTGAATTTCTTCTCTTCCTGAACTGTTACGACATCTTGCCTTTAGTTCCTTTTTTTCTAAGTAACAAAATGATTTGCAAAGAGAGGCAATTATTTTTTTTTAAGAGCTTGTTACTACCGTGTAAACGTTGTACGCTGATGGTAAGTGGAAGAATTTGAAGACAGTGTGCTAGAGGAACTGGTAGTCTTTATTGTTGGAGTAGGGTAATACATCAGTTATTAAAAGAATTGCTGATTATAGGGATGGAAATGGCTAAAAAGATGATTTCTAAAAATCCTTTAAGAAGGCACTTTTCTAGAATACCTGGAAAGGTAGGAAGGGGACTCAGGTTTATGTTATGTTTACACATGAGTGTATTTTTGTTTTTAATTGAAGAACAAATAATGCAAGCTGTCTACTGCAGTCTAGTTACAGCCCAGCTGAAACTGCATGGATGAACAAGTCCAGATGAGGCTCGTTGTTAAAACAGTTCTGTGTTGCATTCTAAACAAAGCCTTAAAGTTCATACCCTGCTACGGCAAATGGGGTCAAAGAGGGATAATTCCTTGCTGTTTTTGCTGGGCTGATTAAACAGGACAGCAACACGTCTCCCTTACATTGTAACTGTTGCCTCAGCACTACAGAATGAAGGAAAGCTTCAGGATTTGTCTTAGAAAGCACGGATGATTAAATAAGGAAGTTTGTGGGTTTTGCAATAGTACAAAAATATATAATTTTCAGTATTTGTTTCTGTAGAACTGTTCTAAAAAGGAAAATTTACACCTTAGCTGTATTTTTATTAGAGGAATAATTCTCTAGAAGTATTTAGGAGTCTGGCAATAACAGTTCTCGTTTCAGCCTTCTGGTTTTGTAGTATTGTTGATTTATTAAGCTAAAAAAAATAATGCCAGTCTTGTGGGGTCTAGCTGTTTTGCGTCCTTGCCGTCCTGAAATGCAGAGGGACTTTTCTCTGTGTTGCTCTGCCCTTTTAAGGGCAGCAGTATGGAAGTTGGCAAGAAAACACACTGAACACCCTGTGAGAAAAATACTCAAACACAGAGAAGAAAGACAAAATAGCAGCCGAGCAATGGGGATCTGGAGAGCGGCAGTAGTTCTGCATCCGTGCAACACTGCTGCCTTGGTAATTAGGTTATGTGCACAGAAGATGGTAGTGTGTGCACAAACGATAGTATCTTTGCCATGTGCTGAAGTGATACTCAAGGAAGTTCATAAATACAGTGATTAATAGGCTGTTGCAAGATGTATGGTGGTATAGAGCATGCTGCGGTAGAAAACATCAGGGTATTGCTGAAGCGCAGCCTCGCATCCCCTTCCACGCTCCTTAGTCTCCTCTATGGTGTAATTAAAACCATGTTATGATATTGTTTTCAAAACTGCTCTCCATCTCTTGGTTACAACAATTCTGCTCCATGGTGTGGTGATCCTGTTGGCAATTGTAATAGCATAGTTGGTTTAGCTGGACTTGTGAGGGAGCTAGGGTCTGGGGGCTTTACAAGGGGAACCCCTTTGTACAGGAGAACAAGGTTGTACTGGTGACTGTAAATGGGTTTTCAGAAAAATAGAACAAATTTACCTGAGGAAATCATAATTATTGGTTTTGTTAAACTCTGTTTGAATTCTTTCGTTTAAGGATTTTTTGACAAATCTCTGACAACTACTGCTTTTTTCTCAAAATCTTCCTGTCTTGCTGTCAAACCCCAACAAATAAACCTCACTCCCGCATCATACCTGAACATACTTATTTTTTTCCTAAATATGTTACGTAAACATGTGTATTATTGTAGAACAGCTTTAATGTGAACTTATTTCTTAAATCTTTCTTTTTTTTTATAGGCTTGTATAGATGATAACGTAGATATGGTGAAGTTTCTGGTGGAAAATGGAGCAAATATTAATCAACCAGATAATGAAGGCTGGATACCTCTACATGCAGCTGCTTCCTGTGGATATCTTGATATAGCAGAGTAAGGCTTTTTCTTCTGTATTTGAAATACATGTATTTTGCTAATATATTGTTGGAGGGGTACAAGAAGCAGATGGCATTCATAAATTGTCTTTTTGGTTGCCCCTGGGATACGCAGTGAGAGAGAATGCTTTTATATTACATTTTATTGTGTTTTGGTTATGAAGTGTACTGTGTGTATAGCTATTTGTGCATTGCATTTTCTCTTTCTAGTTTTCTTACATTGTATCTTTTGTAGCTATAAGATGTACACATTTAAGACTGTTCATGACTGTCATATGATTTATCGGAAATATTTTTCTTCTTTAGAAATGTTGCTATGGGGAGAAAGTTCAAATTTAGATTATATTTGTAGTCTGAAACATTATCCCAGAGTAAGTCTACATACAGGAGATTGATGGTGCAATTGTATTTGCAGTCTTGAGACTTCTGTTTTTCAGGTGTGGTATGAACTGGGGATATCTGCTAAATATTATGGTTGTAAAACAAAATCTTACAGTTGAAGTTAGATGCCTGTTATGATATTAGTTAAAGCTTCTTCGGTACTGAATTCTATGAGTGGTTTTCCTATTATTTTTTAAGCCTGTAGAGGGCCATTGAAGATGCACGAAATCCAGTTTTTCCAGAAGTTGTATGTCTTAACTTGGACCAATTGATCTGAGAAAATGGGTGGCATATTTTGTTCAAAACGATGTTCTTGCAGTAAAGAGGGTAGCAGCACCTTTCCAAAGACCCTTCAGGAATACACAGACTTCACTAATTCTGCTAAACTCTGTGTAATGTCTGACCCAGTGTAAGACTCAGATGAAATAAATATAAGGTAGGATTTTATCGAGCAGTAATGCTAGAGGACTACTTACAATGGCAAAGGATAGAAATTTTTAGTTTAGGGGATGGTTGATTGGTGTTCTGTCTCGTGAGTTTGAGAGGCTTGATTGTTTCAAACAAGTTTTGAAGGGAAAGGAAAAACTCTTTTTTTTGTCACTTTCACTGGGAAAATTTTCTTTTATTGTTTTCAGAGGCTGAAGTGCTTTGTGTATCCTTGTAAATTGGGACAGTGTGACTGCTAACTTCTGTAATCTGCTTTCCTACACTATGCAAGTGTTTGATGCTGTAATCTCTCCTGCATGCATGTTGGAAGTGTTGACTTGTTGGTCATATTATGACAAGAATTTCCCTAAAAACTGAGATAATATATGCCTTTCTTCAGTATAGTAGAGGTAAAACTCTACTATCCTAGGAATATCCTATTATTTTTCCATAATAGGAAAAAGTTGAGTAAATGTTCTTCATTTGGCATTGCAGCCTACAGTAGGCAGATGTTCAGGGAAGAAAGAGCAACATATTCCTGTGTCCACAAGAATGTTTTTCACTGTTGACCCAAGTATCTGAAATCTAGAATAGTTTTGAAGGCTGTCGTGTTTTTTATTCTCTCAGTCTGTGACAGGACCTGTTTGCGTACCTTCCCTAGATGTCCTTTAAAGAAGTGAGATTATTGGAGCATAATTCTGTAGGATGTAGGACCTCTAAGCTGTTGGAAGTTAGTGTTTTTAAGGTGAGAGGAGTTTTAAGGATAAGCTCTTGAAACTGATTCCCGCATAGAGCAGAGGGAGGGGGTAACCTGACCTGAACGGAGCATGATTTAGATCTGGTGAGGCCCTTAGAGTTTAGATTTTCTTCTAACTGCTTTTCCAGGAAAGAGCTCAGCTTCAAATAAGTCTTAAAATTGACAACAGTTTGCAGCTCAGGCAAAACTTGAAGAGGAGGAGAGGCTGATATAAGAAATTAGCAGACATTAGGAATTCGTTTTTTATTTGGCCCACAGTACACACTGGGTTCAGCATCAGTTTCACTGAGAAAGCACCCTTCTTGGAAAGCGTGTAAGTGTGTGTGGTCTGCGTGGCTGTGGCTGTGGATGAATGTGGTACATAGCAGTTTTAGAACTGAATTTTCTGGTTCATGGAAAGGTGCTTTTACTTTTGGATAAATTATGGAGATTGTATTTTAAGTTCTGAAAAAATTACAGCATGACATATCTCTGTCCTTTATGATATGCCTGGTATGATATGATATGACTGGCATTTTTGTACAAAATGGCTCCTGTTCGTTTCCTGTTTTCTTCCAAGGTGCAAAAGAGAAGAGTCAGGGAATGGGTTCAGGTGTTTCCCAGCTTTGTTAATGAAGAGCAGAGGAGAGTCTGACCTGTGCTTCCCTTTCTTCCCCTCCTGCGGGCCTTACCTCATGCACAACTTTGTAGACCTTCTAAAACTGGGGATTCAGCAATCTGCTTTTGCTTTCTCTGCTGCCACCTCAAGTGTTCTCAGGGCTTCCTTCAAACATTGTAAATAGCAGGAATTTGTTTTTCTTGAAATAGCATAATCGGTAAAATCCTCCAAATATGCTAATTTAGTTAATGTATTGATTTTGTTTACAATGCTTACATTTTTACAACTCATAAGAAAAATATAGCATGGTACAGCATACTTTCATTTTCTCAGGATTTCATTTCTCAAAATCTAAAATTATATGTAAACATCAGAGGTAGGAGATGGGGATCTTCTCTGCTACGACGGGCATTTCTTTGTTTATGATGTAATTTAGTGACCCTCTAGCTCTGTATCTGTCTTCCGAATAGGTATACCTTTGCAACCTTAATATTCTTTGCATAAGTGCATACATCACTTCCTAGGCTTAAGGCAGGGGAAAAAGTGGAGGAAGGAAAGCAGTTGTTCTCTTAACATTGCATGATCTCTTGCGTGATCCCCAGGGCTAGTCTGTGAAATAAAACCAAGATGGGGTGGGCTGAAGTTTGCAGATCTGTTAATAGGGTGTGAAACCCTTCTTCTGCTTTCAGAACACACACGCGTGCACGCACACACGTCAGTCAATAAATGTTAATCGTTTCTCCTGATGCTCATGTGACTTCCATAGGATTATATTGGGATGAATAATGCACTGTCTTACAGAGTGAGAAAGGTTTCTGTTCAGACTGCTCTATAATTGAATCAGTGCCCCATCACCTTACAGTTCAGATGGTCTTTCTACACGTTCCATCCATTTGCTACTAGCAACCATCTCCTATTATGTGCAGTAAATGGGAATGACTGAGAATCACTCCCCAGTTAATAGGGAATTGTGTATGCCTATTTGATCCATGCAGGAGCTTTCCCATCTCTCTGTGCTTTCACTGAACACCTGATCATCCCTCTCTCAATGCACACATTCCTCCTAAATATTCCCCACTGCTGCTTGGGTGTTCCTGAGTGAGTGCACCCGTGTGTTGGAGACCTGGGAGAAGTATCAGGTATGTGTGTAGGGATATGTATGTGCAGGATATGTGATAGGGAGCTTCTCAGAAAAAAAGCAAACACCTGGATGTCTCAGGGAGCCATCTCTTCAGCCACGTGGCTGAACGGCACTGGTCCCGTGCATACTGCTAATGGGCTGCCTGAATTTGTAGCATGGCCCCAACTAGTTAGAAGTTGCTGTTGTTTTGGCTTTGGCTTGCTGCACTGTCTCGCCAATGGGCTGCTCACTGCAGGTGTGTTCCCTGTCCCTGGCATCCTGCACTGCACCCTCCTGTTCTGTGGCACCTTCTCCCAGCAGCATCCCCTGCCCATTTCAGTTGGCAGCTCCTTTGGAACTTTCATCTTGACATCTTCTCTTGACTGTGCTTCCCACCTCCTTTAAAAAATGTGTTTAGGAAGCGTTAGCCATGTAGAAACCTACCTCAGGTGAAATACAGCAGGAGGTTAGCCGTGTAGAAATACAGGAAGATGATGTAGTTTAGTGTGGTACAAATTATCAACTGGTTGCAGATGGAGGGTTCTGCTGCACAAGCAAGAACTCTGCCATGGAAGGCGACTGCTCTTTCCTTTCTGGTATTTCTGAGATCTGCAAATGCTGCGAGTGCTTCAGCTTACCGGGAATTCTTTGAATAGTTTAATTTTAGAATTTCCCCCTCACGTTAGTGTTCATCTGTTTTATGATCATACAAATTAGCTTACAAGTAATTGTAGCATGAATGGTTTAAAGTTATTCAACATTGCCAAGACAGGTGGATTTTGTCTAGAATATTCTCCTTCCATTTGTTTCTGTTTTTTCATAAGCAGAAAGCTTTGTATGAAGGAGCTTTATTCTCTTTTTTTTTCTTTCCTCCAATGCTTTGAAAAATTATAGTGATGTGGAAACAACCTTTAATGCAGAAGCACTTTAACGGAAATTTTGGGTGTGCATTCTTTAAGATGGTAGGACCCTTACATTTAGCTTTTACTGAAACATTAACACATCTAGTAAAACTAGATGGGTCAATGTAATGAATTGTTTTATGTGATAGATTTCCTCTTCAGTTTAAAAGCCTGTATATTATTTCACTGTTGGGGAATAATCAAATTCCTCTTTAGAAAGCAAAAAAAATGTAGTGGATTAGCAATAAGCAATTCAAAGTGGCATTCAAGAAACAGAATATTAAAATGCTTGCTCTTCGCAATGCTTTGTATTGTACCAGATTAATGTAAAATAAGTCTGAAATTGCATAAATTTCTTTGTTTTTGAAAGAGTATGTGTTAAAAATGCATTTTCTTGTGGTTGTGTACCATGGCTAGTTGTGAGTGTGTAGCTGATGTGTTTTGAGTTTGCTTGTGAGTATTCAAAGGCAATCGTATAGTTACACTATTTAAATGCGAATGTCCTTTCATTTTCACCAGAATGGGAGAAAGTGCATCTTTCAGGAAATGTAAGAAAGGTGTTTTTTCTCAAAAATAACATAAAATTCAGTTGAGTTAATTCTTCAACTGACGGTTACACTTTTGTGCAGAAAAAGAGGGGGAGGGAGATGTCTCAAGGTAAGAATAGGGTTTTTATAATGAATATTGTTTAATGTGATAGATATTAGTAACCAGTAGATAGTGTGTTTTCCCTGTATTAGAAACTTAACAGATAGCTTATGGTTCTTGAACTGAGGAGCATCATTCAACATAATGTGCAGGGCTGGGATGAACTTGAAATCATCAAATAATGCCCTTATATTTCCTTTCTCATTGTCAAGTTGTGTGAAAGAATTGTTTGGTTGACAGTAACCTTTTTCCAGTTTGTACTTAATCTATATTTTCCTGAATTCCCTAAAATTTCTTTCTTTAAATGCTAAAACTCAGACTCATCACTTTGAAATATGCAAAATTGCCATGAACTTGCTTAAATGTATGATGAAATGTTTTCCCTGTCAATGGCAGCCAGTGGCTACCCATTTCCATGGCCCTCTGGTGTAATTAGCAAATGTGACTCTCTGCCAGCACTTAATGGCCATGCTTCCTCCATCATTTGTAATCTGTGCTTGCTAATAAGTATTCCCAAAATACTGCAAAATTTCAAAGTCTTCCTAGCACTTTGAAGTTAATATAAATTGTTTCCAGCACCTTACAGAGATCATCTATTCATTTTCTTCTGGGCTCTGCAGAACGGATGTATGAAATCTCGTTAATAAAGCCGCAGGTGAATCATGCCTTTGTAGTCTAGATGGAGTCCAGTCGAGGAATGACTCTATAATTGTGTTTGTTTCCAAAGACATTACTGCTATAATGTTTCTAATACTCCTTCAGAACTAGATCACAGAGTTCAACTGCTGCAAGATCCGCTTCTTGCTTCCCAGATTGTCATAGATGGTTTAAAGTACTCTTCCTGAAAATCTGGTAATGCTGTGCACCTCCTAAGATACTAATTCTTCAGCAAAAATGCTGATCCCTTGTTAAGAAGTATAAGGGCAGAGAAAAGGGGAAAAAACAGAACATGAAGATAATGTTTTGCTCATATTTTGAGTACTATGTGTGGTTTGGACAGCCTCATTATTTAAAGAATATAAAAGGGCGCAGAGTTTCCTGTGTTGTCTCCCCTCCTTGCCCCAGTATGTCAAGCTCACTTGAAAAAGCTTTTGTGTGGCCACTGCCTTGTCGCTGCCGCCCATCCGTTTCTCCTGGCTCCAGCCACCTGTAAGTGAAGCCAGCCAGACGAGTTTGCTGAAACCTCCGCAAGCCAGTGACCCGAGATCTCTGTTTTAGTAACAACCCATTAAGACTACGTGGGTGATTGCTGTTGTGCACACAGGGAGTGAGAGACAGTCCTGCAAACCTGCAGCTGAATACATCGGTGCTCGGTGACAGGTGCTTTACCTGACCTACTAACTAACTGCCCCGCGGGGACTGCCGCCCGGGCTGGGTGGTAGTGGCTCCTGCCTCTTACAGCTTGGTCCCAGTGCTCCTCCGGCAGCACCTAGTGAAGGGGATTCAGGGCAGTTTCACAACACACCCAGTGTGATCTAACTTGAGGCTGCTGCAGAAATAGGCAGCCATTCCTTTCTCTCCTTGCTTTCCCCCCCTCCACAGGCTCGGGACTCTTACCCCACCTCTTGCAGTGTCTAATGATCACCGAACAGCGTGGTAACTATTAGTGTAAGACTAGCCTTGAGGGGGTTTGGGAGGGTTTATTCTCTTTTGGATCAGTGAGCTGATCTGGCTTGCCAGCAGCAGTTGGCACAAATATGCGAGCATTAAAAAAAAAAAGTCTGGGCTGCTTTTCAGACATAGTTTGTACCTCTGATCAGAAGCCTGCCTCCGGAACACTGTCTGTGCTGAGATGGAGTCCTCTCCTTGTTCCCCCATGTCATAAGCCTGAACCAGCTGGTGCTGTTGAATGTTCTTCTGCAATATACCAAAGTGGTGGTGCCACAAAATAGTGTTCAGAGCAGTTGTTTCTGATCTGTTTCTCTCTAAGGTTTGCTGACTTGATCATCTGGAGCAATCACTTACGGGAAAGTTTTTAATATAAACTCCTTTACTGTAACCCATTATAATCCTAGAGGAGGAGGATATTATTTAGGCAAAGCAGACTGACAAAAAACTTTTGGGAATGGCTCCCCTCTCTCTTAGATTTCTTCTCAGTTACGGACTTAACTAACAGAGTATGAAGTGATATTACTAGTGGTATGTCCATAAGTGGATCTTTGGAGGGTAATAGGAGGTTTTGATTTGTGTGTGCCAACGTGAAGTTGGTGGTCTGATGTAAACCACATGCAAACTGATTCGGAGTTTGGAGTGATAGAGGTGATACATGGTGAGTGAAAGATTTTGTACAGATACAAGATGCTATTTGGAAGAACACAAGGAAAGGCTAACTGGAAGAGTAGAATTAAAAGTGGTGTTCCTCAGGGCTCTGTGTTAGGACCAATGCTGTTTAACATCTTTGTCAGTGACACAGTCAATGGGATCAGGTGCCACCTCAGCAGGTTTGTCAATGCCACCAAGCTGTGTGGTGCGGTCGACACGCAGGAAGGAAGGGATGCCATCCAGAGGGACCTGGGCAGGCCTGAGAGGTGGGCCTGTGCCAGGGCAATCCCAAGCACACACACAGGCTGGGTGGAGAATGGATTGAGAGCAGCCCTGAGGAGAAGGACCTGGGGGTGTTGGTTGATGAGAAGCTCGACATGAGCCAGCAATGTGCGCTTGCAGCCCAGAAAGCCACCTGTGTCCTGGGCTGCACCAAAAGCAGCGTGGGCAGCAGGGCGAGGGAGGGGATTGTCCCCCTCTGCTCTGCTCTCGTGAGACCCCACCTGGAGCCCTGCGTTCAGCTCTGGGGCCCCCAGCACAAGAAGGACATGGAGGTATTGGAGAGAGTCCAGAGGAGGGCCACAAAGATGATCAAGGGACTGGAGCACCTCTCCTATGAAGAAAAGCTGAGAGAGTTGGGGTTGTTCAGCCTGGAGAAGAGAAGGCTCCAGGGAGACCTTATAGTGGCCTTCCTGTACCTAAAGGGGGCCTGCAGGAAAGCTGGGGGGGGACTCTTTGTCAGGGAGGGTAGTGATAGGGCAAGGGGTAGCTGTTTTAAGCTAAAAGGCTTTGATTAGATATTCGGAAGAAATTCTTTCCTGTGAGGGTGGTGAGGCCCTGGCACAGGCTGCCCAGAGAAGCTGTGGATGCCCCATCCCTGGAGGTGTTCAAAGCCAGGCTGGATGGGATGGGGCTTTGGGCAACCTGGTCTGGTGGGAGGTATCCCTGCCCATGGCAGGGGGTTGGAATTAGATGGTCTTTAAGGTCCCCTCCGACCCAAAACCATCATTCTATGATGAAAAGGAAAAGGACCAAAGAAACTTAATACAGCTCACTCAGGAAATTAGAAGAGGACTTCAGAAAAATGTGTTGTAAAACTAACCATACCACAAAATAAAAGCAGAAGAAAATTTATTCCCAGCCAAAGAAGACCAACTTTCTAAAAGAATGACTGACGTCTTACAAGTTGACACTGGTAGATGTTTGTTTTGAGAGACGTGAAAAGGTCACTGCAGGCTTTGAAAGATAAATTCAGTTAATGCATTTCGATTTGCTGCCTTGTTTCTTTCTGGAAGAAGAGACTGGAAAAAAAGATTAAGGATATCGCAAGGCTGTGTATTGGTCAGAAGAGTAAGACAGGCTTCTGGGGATGAGATAGAAAATATGCTAATGTGGTACTCTCCTGTTTTTTTTCCCAAATCAAAGTATGATGTTCAGTCTTTGTCAGGAACTTAAAGGTTGCTCCTCCTCCAAACTTTTATTAGACCTCTGCAAGGATAAAGTTAAATTCCAGTAAAAAAAAAAGAATGGAGAAACTTGAAGAAGATAATTGAGCTAGAATTAATTGGCATTTCTTTTGTGAAGATGTATTGTTGCAGTGTTTGCTATATTCTACATGGTTTTGCTGCATGTATGTACCTCCTAGGAATAATGAAACATCAACTGAATTGTTTAGGTTGAAGGTGAAATCTCTTTTCTATAATCATGTCATTATGTGGTAGAGTTTAATCTTTTCTACTGTGTAGATGTGATCTAAATTTGGATAAGAATCAGCTGGCAGAAATACATGCTAAGATATGGTTGATGGGTTAGAAAAAATTATAGGGCCTGATTTGATACCTGTTTGTTCAATTGAGGGTGTCTAGGAGCGCTCGTCACTCTAGGATGCACAAAAACAGTGTGTGCTCTAGAGCTGCCTTCTTCAACTTGGCTCACTGTCTGCATCTCCACTTGTGCCCCTAAGTATTTGGTAATATTGTATGTTCCAGTTCTGTTCTTTCAAAGTAAATGTAAGATTCTTAAGTTTGGAAATACCTTCTTCAAGGTTATATGATTTTGTAGAAGGTATCTTTTTTCTTATAGTATGCTTTAGCTGTTCATTTGGTCAAATGAAAAGTCAAGGGACTGATGCCCTGTGTAAAGCTCAGAGCACCCTAATTTTTTGGCTGAAAAAGAATTTAAAAGGGCAGGTGGTATCTAAAAAACCATCCTGCTTTGAGATGTGATATGCATAGGAAAGATCTTACTTGTTTATCACACAGCATAGGTTTTATTGGTATCCCAAGAACAATTTGTAATAGATATCTTACCTATGACTTCTGAAGTTAATTAAATGTGAGCAGCTGAGTGATAAATATGGAAAGGTGTTGGTTTGAGTGTGGTTTTCTCGGAGAAAACATGGGTGTGGTGTAGGTTGTCAGTTTTTGCACCTCATTTTCTTTCAGCTTTTAGATTAATATTTTCTCTGTTGTGAGTTTGACCCTCATCTGCAGCATCCAGTGCACTTTCTAATGACACTAACGCAATTTGTGCACTTACTTACCCTTTCTTACAGCTGTGCCTTTTGTTGGATATTCTAACCTACGTCATTTGAGTGCAAGTGATCTTAATCTGTGTGTATTTTTCTAGTCTTCTTATCCCTTACTGGGGCAGGATAAAAGCTGCTTGAATTCTTTTGAAATCTGTGTAAATACAGTGTGGTGTATGTAGAGATATGAGGCTGCTGTGCGTTAGTGAGAGTGGAGTTTCTTGGATACAGTTCATATATGAAGATACAGAAATGCAATTTTGTTTATAAACAGCGGGTCTGACGGGATGAAAGTATAAAAAGGGAATTATAATTATCAGCACCTCTTAATTGCAGATGAGGTACCACTCATCAAATATTTGTATAAAGAATAAGAGTTTCTTTTGGAGAAAATGTTTTTTCAAGGAATTCAAAGTAGACTGGGCAGGTGGACAGCTGCTGTGTGTTGCAGATTGCTGATACTTAGTGAGGGGTCAGACTGCATTTAGTACTTCTGGGTGATGCTAAAAGCTGCACGATGAAGGTAATGTTGCTCCGTACAGAGATTTGGTCACTATATTATTGCATAAAATAATTATAAATTATAATTATAAACAAGATAAATTCTATGGCGTAGTGATTATATCTGTGCAAATATCTGTTTAAGTGCAGTAAAAGGGTTTTTCAGAATTGGTCTTGGTTTAAACTTCTTTGATGTAAATGCCAACACATTACTGTTGGAGGAAAATAAGGTTGTCAGCTTAAGTCTATCCTTATAATTTCTTCAATAATAAAAAGAAGCAGTTAAAAATGAGTATCTGTGATGCTACTGTAGTCAAATCCAGCAATGCTACTTTTAGCACAAGGCAAGAGGGATGATGCACGCTAGCTGTGTGATGACCTCTTTCTGGTGAGCAGTTAGTTGAGGAGAGTGGGCAGCAGCAAGATTTCCTTCTTCCTCCTCCTCTTCTGCCTCCATGCTGTTGTTGGCTCTTCTTTTTAACCAGTATAACTCAGTCCTAAATATTCACCTTGGTGACACTTCCTTAAAACACCATAAATGTTTGCAAATTAACCAAAGGAAAGCATCCTGAGCACAGAGAGCATCGTGAGTTAAAGTTACTGTACTCTTTTGAAGGGACAACAAGATATTTGTCAAACTTAACCTTCATTTTTGCACAATAGAGTGCAAGAAAAATAATTAAATTTAGATAACAAACAGTATTTCTGGAGAAAAAAAAACAGTTATCTGTGGTTGAAAAACCGCATGTATTTTTGTTGACAGATGTTATTATGTTTCATCGTTTCTAGTATCTTTTGAGAATGTTAGACTCCAGAACATGTTGTTCTGATAGCTTAAAACTTGGATGATTATTTTTTTTGCTTTGTTTTGTTTAAAAAATCATGTTAATTTTGAAAGTATTTGCTATAAAATTTCATATGCTTGAGCTTGAAAAATCAGCATGCCTTCACTAGCTAGCATAAAAAGTGTGGCTTAATTTTCAAAGACTTGAAAATAAAGAGGGACTTGTTCACAAAGTGCATAATGAAATTAACATTCAATATGCACTTTAAAAATACTTTTTGTTTCACTTTCTTTCTGTTCTACTCAAGTTTTTGCACTGTATTCATCCTGGCAGTACTGGCCTCCTATTTTTTTTTTAGAGGGGGAGGAATATGTTCTAGCACGTTTCCCTATATAGCTTTCTTCATGTTTCCTACTTCCATCGTCTCAGTTACTGTTTACTTTCACCTAAACACTGCTCTGCCACCCCTCATATGTCTTTCCTCTTTATGGATACGGTAAAATATGCAGGCTTAGTTGCTTTTCTTTTGCTGTGGGTAGGAATTTTTACTGTTCCATCTTTGTGCAGTTAATGTTTAGGTAGCCACCTACGTACAAGTATTTCTAGAGCTTATTGCTGGCTTTTTTCGTAGGTTTATTGGAACTCAGGAGGACTAAGAATAACAAGATTCTGTTATCTGCACTGTTTCTTCCATGTTCCTGCATACCAAAAAGGAAAACAGATGTGATTCTAGTTACTGTGCTTCCTTGGGTGTGCAAGCTACGGTGGGGGCTAGGGACAGCCACCTATGTACAGAGAGAGCTCAGTGTTGTTTTGGTACATTTTGGAGTACTGTCTTCATAAATACCTTTTGCACATATATATACTTAGAATCAATAGAAAGAGCTGTTTGCTTAGTGGATTTTTTTTTCCTCATCTCTGTGTTTTACTACTTGGTTAGCTTTGGGAGTATTTGGTAATTTTGAAGCAAAGGTGTGTGACTGTTCAAGATGCTTTCATAACAGCTTCAAGAGGGAGAATCGAGACAAGCTGGATTTGCTGCTGTCTCTTGCATAGTGAAGGATATAAAAATCTTTTCTAATCGGTCCATAATTTAGAAAAAACATACTCTGAAACTTGGATTTGACTAGTGAAAATTGAAAAGAAATTGTCACTTCCTATTTTCTTAAAATAATTTTGGTCATCTGTTTCTCAACTATTATTTCTTATTCATTTTTTTTTAAATATTTCTACCCATTTGAAATTCTCAATTCTTGTAGTTTGCAAGAAGAAATCATAAATTCACCTGAGATCTCTGGTTGATATATCAGCTGTCTGAAAATCTTTCACTCATGCATTTCAGGAGAAATAATTGTCCTGTTTTGCCAAATAATCCTAACAGGCCTTCTTTAACCTGGTGTTTTGTGTAGCTGCTAGCTGACCATAGTGCTCTTAGAGGGAACAGTCCTCTTCAGGAAGTGCTGCAGCTTTTGTTCTCCCAAATGAGAAAGATGTGATTGAGAATCTTCTAGAATTTGCAAACAAACATAACCTTAAAAATTCCCAAGTTTTATTATGATTCAATTGTAATTTAAATGGCTTTGTAGTAGCCTGTCTCCTTACGTCCACTTCAACTTGATCCTGAATGCTTAGAGATAGCAGGTTGAGGCACAGTGGTGGCTGACAGCGTAAGATGGCAGTTTGCAAAGTTCCTGAGTAAGACTTCCTGTGAATTTGACTTGTTTCTCAGGCCACTTGATTTCTTCTACATCAGTCTTAAAATCATTCAGCACAAAGTATTCTTGGCCCAATGAAATTTGTGTAGTTTTGGTTCTGATATTTAACATGGAGCCTTCGTTTTCCTCTTTAATACATCTGATATATTAAATACATCAGATTAATACATCTCGAGAGAAAAGTCAACTGCAGGAATGTTTCATCTGTATAGAGATGGGAACAGGGGAAATTAATTGTAGTTTTTTTTTCACACTGGAAAGAGTGAAGGGGCCCAGGCTGTGCAGAGCGGCCTGCTGTCTGGCCTGGTTCACCCATCACCTCGTGGGACAAGGAGAACTCGGCCATCCGAGGTGACACCTGTGAGGCACTTGCCTCACGTTGGGTATTTGCTTCAATTTTGTATGATTTAAGTTGTGTTTCGGTTTTAAATTTAAAAAGGCCTTTCTTTACTCTGTTATTTTGAGCGATTATGTTGAGCAGTGCACCTGAACGGTGTAAGAATCACATAGAGGCTGTGATCTTATCTCTTGATATCTTGTTACCCAGGTTGTATACAGGTAGTTACTGCTTTGCTTAAGTATATATATATTTTTTTTTTCTGTAAATTTAACAAAACAAAAAGCTAAACAAACCAAAAATGGTTTTGAGAAGGGCTAGGCAGCTTGAGGTAGCATTTCCACTTTGGTCTGAGTTAATAACAGTGTTGGCAAGAATTTAAATTTGAAGTGAAACTCTTCTGGTAGTGGTTACGTGAAGAAATGTTCCCAGACACTGCAACCAATAGAAGGTCTCAAAAGGATCGGGTGTTACAGTTTTAGTGTACTTTAACTTAAAAATAAAGAGCAATATTAAAATTTTATAGTTTTAAGTTGTTAGATGTGGTTTGAAGGTCTGATTGGCCAGATTTTGATGTCTTTTTACTAGTAATTTGAATGATTTACAAAGATGTACTTTTAAAAGTTTTTCAAGACGTTATTCAAAAAATACAGCAAAATTAATTGGTAAGCTGTGCTAAAAGAAGGCAATTAAAATATATATTCCAAAGATTTGCAACTTTTTAATTTGTTTTTACCTCCTGTGAACTGTGGGGCAGATGTTTGGTTTATTTGTGTCTCCACATGGTTGCACAGCTGCCGTGAACATGGTGACACTTCTTCCATCTTTGGCTCCACATTATCATTCAAAAAAGGCACTTGTGGAATTAATTTGAACTCCAGCACCTATGGATTTAAAAAGAAAAGAAGAAAACAGAACAAAACAAAAACAGCTGGGCTTATCTGAAATGGGTAATAAGTTAAAAGCTCTTGGGAGATCAGTTGTGCTGTTGGTTGGTGCCCTGCTAACATTAAATCTTGTTTCCCTGCAAGGCCAACCTAGACATGCTTATTTCAAATATAAGAGTATATAATGTTTTAGGAGGGTCCCTCTCTTCACATTTTTGGGGGTTAGAGGATCATGTCCAGTGGTCTGACGAAGCGGCAGGCAGCACACATTTCTGCTGCTGAGCTCCTGGTGAGTCCAGCAAGCAGTTGTAATGAACTGAATCAATTCAGGAGCCACGTCTCTGCCCTGCCTCTTGCTTGCCATGGTTTTTGTGACCTTCAGGTTCAGCAAGTACTTAAAGTTAATTATATCCCTAATTACTTCGCAAACTTGTTTCCAGATATGGTGAACTGGGACAAGGTTTGAATGTAAGTGAATGCCCCTTTCTTTTGCCGAAGTAAATAATATTAAAATGTTTTCTGAGCATAGCAAGCTGGTTGCAACTGAAGAAGTTTAGAAAATCCAAAGTTTGAGATTCAGAAGTAAATGCTTCCTAAATCCCTGAGTTTGCGTATACTGTCTTCAGAGAGGCATCTTCCTCTCAGCTTACTTTGTGTCTCTACATGCATTTTGTTAATAAATTTTCAACCGAAAGAATCAGTTGAAGACGATTATTCCTTTTATTTTTTATTCAGACTGTATGCCAAGTTGTAGGGTAAAATTTTTAACTTGCAGTTACTGAGCTTAGTTTCGGTAAGGACTCACTGGCTTTCATACAGTAATCTCAGAGGGTTATTATTTATTGTCTCAGGGATACTGAGATCCCATCTCTTTATTAAAAAAGTTTAAATGTAGTTTTCATAATGTGATAGAAGAGAGTCTGGGTTACATAATAATGATTTTAAATAAGCACTTCATTTTTTTTTTTCAAGGCCATTAACTTCAGCTTATACTTTTATAGTTATTGAGGAATATATAGCAATGATTCCTAAAACAGAGATTTCAGATAGAAGTATTTTCACCTTCCTGAAGCAGTGCTATCACAAAAGCAAACTTGTTCTTCCAGTCTTACCCAGACTGCATAACGCTTGTCATGGAAACATCAGGGCAAAAGTGTCAGGGACGATTTTGTTTTCCTGCTCTTGTATTCCCTGGTATTTGTAGGATACTTGTGATTCTTTATACTTGGACCACAGTAGTATCTAAAGTAAGTGCTTTAGCTTGAATATCAACACTTGAAAGCTTTGTCCCCCCAAATAAGCATGGTATATATCAAACTACTGTTCTCTTCTCATTTACGTACATTTTGAATGAGCACCTACCAGAATATTATATAAATTGTCATATTTTCCTGAATTATTCTTTTATAGCTGTCTGTTGAACATAGCTATATCACAACAAACAAATTACAAAAGACGCAAATTTAAGTGCCATTCCAAAATGTTTTGTAAGTGGGTGACTGTGGAGGTCGAATTTTTTTTAACTTTTCCATTGCATTCTACTTTGCATAAAGCACCTCTTTCTGGACTTGGTATCAAAGGCCACAGTTTTAGACTTTTATTGCACTGTTCCAGTTTCTTTTTCACTGTATACCATGTAGATGTATCATTAAATATCAGCTGAGGAAATTAAAGTTATATTTTGCTTACTTATTTTAGAAAGGTGAAATTTCAAGTTGAAAGTAATAACTATTTGATAAAGTTTTTAAAAAGCAATTGTTTGCTTTCATTTTGAAATGTGGATAACTTTTTTAATATGCATACTTACTTACACAAAATAATACACTGTTGCATCTGAAATTTTCAGTTATATGGTACCGGAATAACTGAAATGTCAAATATGTCCATATTCAAAATCATAATATTAATTAACATTTAACTTGAAGTACAGTTCATTTGGAAAGTGATTTAAAAAATAGATCTTCTGATTTGTAGGGTTATTTTTGTACTGACTTTTGCTCAGCTATGCCTTTAAAACACAGAGCATCGTTCTCTTGATCTCTCTTACCAGATCTGTTCTCTCTCTGTACATGATGCAGAGTCAGGCCACCTACACATCTGAAATGATTGTTCTCCCTTCCCATGACAGTGCCAGGTTTCCTAATTAAAGCTACCATCCTGTAGGCACCAGGGTAACTTCATGTACCATCTGAACCTTGTCATTGCTTTGCTGAAACTATTATTACTGTAAAGGAAAATAAACAAATGCATAAACTTGTTCAGGTTAGGGACATCTGTTATTGAATGGCGTGAAAAACAGAACAAACATTTGTTTTCATTAGCAGGTTTAGAAGGTTTCTTTAGAGGAGTTGGCATTTGAATATTTTTTTAGACTGGGTGTTCCTGTTTCATTATTCATCCCTGCAGTGCGGGTAGCAGAGGGGATGCCTGGATGGAGTGGCCAAGGGAAGGCTGAGAAAGGACCATCACCACGGAGATGTTCTCACTTCACCAGCAAGTCAGCTTTCTCCTACCTATTCCATCCCTTCAATTCGAATGTGAATTTGGAGGAGGTTCACCAATTCATTTTTTCATCAAATGGTTCTTCCTTTGCTGACCTAGTAAAACCAAAACCCTGTAAGCACATGCAAAGGGGAACTCAGTAACCACACTTCTCCAGCCCTACTGATCCTCCAACTTGGCTGGTCTCATTTTGGTGTGTAAGCTGCTTTATTTTTGGATTTTACTTTAAAGTAAAAACCATGAAGTTGTTCATATGGCTAAATAACTTTCTGAAGTGCCTTTTGTTCATTTCCGTACACTTTCTTATGCACTGTTCCTTTTATCAGGAGCAGTCTTATGCCCTGTATCTTACGCACTGTATCCTTTTATCTATATGTCTAGAACTGAATGAACAGGTTGAACAAAATACAACCACTTCAGTGAGGTACGTATTTTCCTTACAAAAGTTGCTTATTTTTTCCCTGCAGGCATTAGGTAGAAACAGGTAAAATCACTTTTTATAAGAACCAATTTTATGTTTATTTTAGAAAAAAGAAATTGAAAAGTACCTGAATGCTGACTTGGGATTTTTTTTAATAACAATATTTTTGTTGGTGGTTGACTTTGTTTTTGAGTCCAAAGTTTTGACATTGCTAGAAAGTTACATTTCCCTGTTGTTTTTGCCTGTTTAGCAAATAACCTGTATAGCAATTATCTGATATGTAACCTGAAATGCTGTGTAACTCTTGAAACAGTGGAACTAGTATTGTTGAGAAAATTAGTTACTTTGAATTAATTTTTCATTCAAGCAGAAGTTAATTCTTTAAGCTCAAAAGAGGTTAAGAGTCACAGCAACGCTCTTTCAAGAGGAATAGAATAAAAACAGCACAACATACCAGCATCAAAGCTAGTAGTGTCAACCGATGGTATGTGTCCCAGGAGATATAGTTACACTTCTGGGAATTCATTTCCATTTTGTGGCCTGTCAGTCATTACCTTTTCTTGACTTAATTGCAGAGGTTTAATAACAAGTGCTGTTAAAATCATACATCAGAAAAAAGAGAAGGAGGATCCTTGAAGCGCCAAGTTGTTGAATAAAGATAAGGAAAAAATTATCCTAGGTCTGGCATCTGTCATTAGTAACTGACAGTGGTTAAATAGAAATATTTTCAAGTATTTGTATGAGTGGTGGATTAATTTTGTGATCGATTTCTGCATAATTTGACATTCCACCATAGTGAGGTTAAAAAAGCGCTTTTGATTTCTGATACCTGTTACCAAGTGGGTAACTAGTTCTTCAGGTCTGAGTATTTCCTTTTATTTTTTTTCCTCAAATATATGGAAGGTGTAAATTAAGCTCTGCAAGACAGAAGGTGTGTTTGTAATGTCGTGCTTTTGCTGAGTGCTATTGTGGCTCAAACAGTTTAGTTTGTTAGGGAAATAGAAATGTTATGGTTGGAAAGTGTAAGACTGTTCTGTATTGTTCATTTCTTCTTAGAAGCCGACTACATTTTATTCTGTAGGTCCTCAGTAGTTTCATAGGCTTATGGTTTAAAACTGTGAAATAACTTGATCCTTTCTTGATTTATTGTTGGAATCCATCCATTTGACTTAATCTGAAATTCAGAAATCAATTCCACTGAGTCCAGGTTGTTGCATCCTAAGATAGTAGTACTTCAAATAACAAACCAGTTAGACATGTGGAACTTGAATAAAGTGCAAAGTACTGCTTGCTTGCTCTCTCTCTCATTTCCCCAACAAAAGCTAACTTTGGGAATACTTAGGACCAGAGGTGATTTTGGTTTTATTAATTTTATGAACCTGCCTTAGAGACTGAGAGTCATCATTTCAAGTAATATATGGGTATAGAAAGAATGATTATAGAAAGATGGTGTGCCACTAAATATGGATGTTCTAGGAAGAGTGGCTTAATACATGGAGCTCATGGGTATTGGTGTTTCAGCCATTGTTTGTTTGTTTGATTTTGTTCATCACCTAACCATTTTCTTCTTTCAGTTCATGCAAGTGTGTATTTAAATATGACTGGAAATCTTTGTGCCAAACTGAAGTTCTATTCATGTAAATGGGTAGTATGATAAAAAGACATATAGGTATTCAGGCATTGTAGGTAGTCATGAGGTTTTTTTTTGCTTATACCAAATATGGTTGCTTCTATTAATTGTATGTGTACATATATATATCCATTGCATGTGATATCCTAGTGGCTGCTATTTTTTGCATCAGCTTTATTATGTTGAAGTTCCCCTTCTCTTTTTGTTTACCAAAAAGTTTGTTTTTCTTTTTCTATTGGCAGGTATTTAATTAGCCAAGGAGCACATGTAGGAGCTGTAAATAGTGAAGGAGACACTCCATTAGATATTGCTGAAGAAGAAGCAATGGAAGAGCTGCTTCAGAATGAAGTAAATAGACAAGGTAATTTTGAATATGAAAGGCTGTTTTTGTTTATCGAACACTAAATATGCTTTTGAAAACTCGTGTTAAATTAGCAACTTTAAATTCAATTATTTTTTAAAGAGGGTTGTCAATACAATGTACAGTGCTGAAGCTGTGTTCCAGGCATTTTAAGTCATCCCAGCCCTTTGAGAAGAAAGAACTTGGAAGTACTGAACCCAGGTGTTGGTTGCATTCCTATATTCACTCACCTCAACAGAATTTAACTGGTGTTCAGATAGTATGGATGGTATACAGTCCATCTGGGATGTAGACTTCTGTATCCCAGCTTTAAACTGTGTCTGAAGCAAGACATCTGTATTGAAGTAAATTACCGTGGGAGGGAAGTAGGCACTTTTACGGTGACTCAGATGTCAGTGTTAGCATGAAGTGAATCCAGCCCAAAGGGAACTCCTTTCCATTGAAAGCCTAGAATAACTGAAACAAGAGTAAACAACTATACCGTGTTACATAAACCACGCTTTGCATCTAGTTCTGACCTTCCGAGTACCGTTCTGCTATGCCAAATGTCTGAAACTACTTCTTAGGATAAAGAATCTTAAACTGTTTTAGGCCTGACAACCAGTCAGGAAACTTTAAGCTCAATCTGGTAATTTGTGTGCCCTCCTGAGAGCACCATGCAGGTGAGCATTCATGTAACAGTTAATGGAAAGGTATCAAATCACATCGAGTACTGTGTTCAGTTTTGGGCCCCTCGCTACAAGAAGGACATCGAGGTGCTCGAGAGAGTCCAGAGAAGGGCAACGAAGCTGGTGTGGGGTCTGGAGAACAAGTCTTATGAGGAGCGGCTGAGGGAGCTGGGATTGTTCAGCCTGGAGAAGAGGAGGCTCAGGGTCGACCTCATCGCTCTCTACAGGTACCTTAAAGGAGGCTGTAGAGAGGTAGGGGTTGGTCTATTCTCCCACGTGCCTGGTACCAGGACGAGGGGGAATGGGCTAAAGTTGCACCAGGGGAGATTTAGGTTGGATATTAGGAAGAACTTCTTTACTGAAAGGGTTGTTAGGCATTGGAATGGGCTGCCCAGGGAAGTGGTTGAGTCACCATCCCTGGAGGTCTTTAAAAGACGTTTAGATGTAGCCCTTAGTGATATGGTTTAGTGGAGGTCTTGTTAGTGTTAGGACAGAGGTTGGACTAGGTGATCTTGGGAGGTCTCTTCCAACCTAGACTATTCTGTGATTCTGTGATTTGTGTGAAATTTTGATAGTATCATTTTAAAACATATATCCTAAATACGTGCGCTTTACTCCTAGAAAATGGCTGGGGCAATGCTAGCAGTGACATCTTTGCAAGAGGGACTGGCCTCTAAAAAAACATATTGATCAATTTTTCTCTGATTCATTTTTCTCTGATCCTTTTTACCTCCTTACATTGCTATTTCCCATTTTGCAATCTTCAAATGGTTTTTCCAGGGTTTTTGAAAGTTTCAGGTTTTCCCAGTCCACAGATGGGAGAACATTCAGATGTTATTGACTCATCGTCCTGAGTCTGATAGGCATGCATTACTATCCCAAAACTGTAAGTACAAGAAGAGGGATGGTGTAGCCTGACTTACATCATACTCTGAAGGAAGATGGCAGTCTGTAAAGACAGAGCCTTTGTGAGGGGCGTGCTAGGGAGCTGCATCTCCATTACTTCTGGCCATCTTACTCTCTCTTAAAAGTCTTCTTCCTATGTTACTTTTTTATAGCATTGATTTTATATCTCTAAAACAGATTTACATAATGTAATAGTAAACAAGAATTGCTTCAGGCTTTACCATGATTTAATTTGTATGCTTAAACCTGTTTAATGCCCAAAGGAAATGTTGAAAAGAAAGTGGTGACATGATATACAGGGAAATAAGAGATGGGTGCTAATACATAGAAGCAGGCTGTAGATTCAACAGAGGCTTTGATTCAATTATTTATTGCTGCTAACTTAATTTTAATTGATAGTTCTTATAGCTAGCACATAAAAGACTCCAGATTAGATAGATATGAATATTTTTTCGTCAATTTTAATTAATTTGGAAAAAAGCACAGTTGTTATTATTTTTTTATTTTTATTTTTTTTTAAGAATACTGTTAATCCTTGGTGGAGAGTCACTTCTGGAATGTACCTCAGTCTAAATTCTTTGTGTAGTTTTTGATGCATTTGACTTTACTGGCATACCATATTAATTGGCTGTAGTTCTTTGTAAAACTGACATTATTCAGAAAAAGAACTCTTGCAAAACCTCCCTTATATGTTATTGATAATACATTGTTATAAGTTTTTATGTACATCTTTACAGTGCAGATTCAACATTATTTTTTATTCTTTTTTCAAGTTTAATTATTTTGAACAGCCCAATTGTAAAATCAGCATTGGTAACCTAAACTAAATGCCACAATTCATTGAAAATTTCAGTGTAGTTTACATATTTTGTATTTAAAGCTTACAGTAGACTATCTATGGCACTGTTTTTACAAGCCTGAGAAGAAAGGAGATGTTCCCACAGTGTAGCTGTTAGCTTCCAAAGGGATAATCCAGGCTATTTTAAAATACTGAATTTCAGTTGCTATGGAAAACCTATTTTTCAAGCATTCCTGCTAAGTGTTTCTGCCAGTTACTGGATTGGCTGAAGGTTTTTCAGAAGACTGGTCTCTCTATGATGATCCAAGAAATATATTGGTGAGGGAGGCACCATGTAAGGTGAGAAACTTCCTAGGACTCTGCTTCGAAGTGGTTTGACTGCCCTGTGGAGAACAGGGAACTTCATGCTGTCCTGAAGAGTGACCACACTTTGAACATTTGTGACAGCATTTCTGCCTTCCTGGTGCTAACAGTGCTCTAAAGTCTAACCTACATACATAAATATGTATGTAGGTTATGTATATATATGTGTATATATGTGTATATATATATGTAGGTTATGTATATATATATATACACACATATATGTACACACACACGTTTTATATATACGTATATGTGCATGTATACTTGGAACTGGTATTAATGCTTGCTTATAGGCCTGTTACAGAACGTGGAAAAGTCTATATTCTTCGCTGTTAAATCTATCTAGAACTAGTTTTGCAAGGTTTCAACCTAGGTGTTTCATGTGTGCTTTGTTTTATATGAATTATTCTTTTCATTGTTTTATATATACATATTTCATATGTAAGATATATATATATCTTCTACCTAGTTTCTTTGACTGTAAGACCACTTAGGAGTTGCAGTTTTGTGGAAACAGGGAAGAAGGCAAGTAGCATCCCTCCTTCTGAATTTGTGTCTGAAGATGTAAAAACTAAGGGTTTTTACCTGAAGGAATAAAATCACAGGAAATATTTAATGATCATGAATGAAGATGGAGTAGAAAGAGTATGAATCTGAGTATGAAATGGGAGTGTATATCTTAATAAATCACAAGACACAGGAGCCTCAGCATAAAATTTTTAATAATGTGCATTTGGTGGCATCCTTAACTTGCACATAAAGTAATATTACATACAGAATGACTGTTTAGTCATGATCATGGTCACTTGAAAAGTGCCCAATTGTACATACGTTGTGGCTAGAGAAGTTCAAATTTCTAAAATAACTTAATCGTTTATGTCGGCGTGGATTTAACACTGATGTATTGTGACAGTTTCATCTTTGAATGTACATGTGGTTAAATGCAAATATGCTTCCAGCTTTACCATTGCTCCTTGTATAAAATAAAGCAATACTGCAGTTTTGATAAACCAAATCACCTGTGGGGTCTCTGGAACATTAAACCCCATTTCAATGTTACTGGTAGTGGAAAATAAGCCAATTTATTTTGAAAAGGAACAAACCTGGGTGCCAAAAATCTTACCCCTGTGTAGATATAACATGCAGCGTGACAATTATGCAGGCATTTTCTGTCTCTTTCTTGTCTTTGGCAACTTTTTAATGTGTATTTATTCCTACATTTATTATAGTTTCTTTTTTTGCATTGCTTAGTTAATGCGATGAATATGGCTTCCTACATATTGGCATCAGCAGTCAGGGCTATTTTGTGGATCAGTCTGGTCTGATTCATTGTGATTACAGATATTTTGAAGTGATGATGTTTGACATTGTTTCTGTTAGAGATCTGAGGAGAATCACCATACTAGCTTATCCTTTTTGCTGCTTCTGTGGATCTTGAGTCTATATAGGAAAAGTTTAAATCACAGTCTTTCAGTTCAGCCTTCATTAGTTTGTATTTATGACCAATTTTCACAAACATTGAGTTACATTTTAAGGATATATCTAACTACAGCACTGAAAATGGGAGCTTCTGGAGACGCTAAATTCACAGACAGAAATTGTAGAATAGAATACAGTTCAGCTCTATGTGACGTTGCAGGCTTAATAGAGAGAAGGATCCAAAGTGTTTGCTCATCCTATTCTAGCATTCAGATTACAAAATCTGAACTGTCTAGAGAGGAGGTGGTCAGCTATCCCAATTAAGCTTCCTGTTTTACATGTCCTTTTGGTAGGAGTATTGGACACAAAAGAATAGAACTTGCCTGTTATTATTGTCTTTCTTCAGTTATTCCCATCTCCTCGTGCAACACTTCTAAAGTGTGACCCTTGGTTCAGGCTTCTTCTCTCTTTTCTTGTGTCCTCTGATGTGGGCCACAGGTCCCGCAACGAGACCACCTTGTATTCTGCTGAGCATACAGCAGGCCTGTGTTGATGTAATGGGCTCTGCAGTCATTCTGAACTAACGGACTTGTTATCCTATAGATGAAGCCACAGCACTCTGATAATAGGGAAAGCATTTTTCTACCCGAACCTTCAAAGGAGAATAAAGATTGTTTACTGAATTTTGTCTAATTTGGACTAATTTTGCAACATTCTCTAATATCTTTATATTGGTTTTGGTATATAAATAAAGCTACATTTATTACGTTATTTATAGAGTGAACAAATAATGGCTTAATTATTTTTAAGCTTAAAACACAATTTAATTTTATACTTCATGAGAAGGTGAATTATAAACATGCCATAGTAATATATACAGATTTTTTGACACAGATCTGAACAGAACACTTCACTAATAGGAAAACTAGCAGTTTTATGGAAGTTATTTAGGTGTAGTGCTGAACAACTATAGCCTTTGCACACCATATGTTTTAACTATTTTGTGTTATACAAAAACTTCTCCTAGCGCCTGTTTTGTTGTTTCTCCATATGTCTGATGGCTTTATCATGGGCCAGTCCCATGTATATAGATGCCACTGCAATCCACAGAATTTTTTACCTTTACATTAAAAGCACTGTTTCCAGTTTCTTGATGTGACCCTTTATATTTCAGCTCTGTGGCGTATCAGCATACCATAGCTATGGAAGCTGTCATTTGCTAGTAAAGTCTTTTCATGTGCACTGGTGAAAGCTGGCAGACTTGAGAGCTGTTTTGCTTGGCCATCGCCTCAGTCCTAGCTGCCACTTTAATCACATTTAAAGCCGGCCAGTTCTAAATGCTGCCTCTCCTTCAAGTCTTCAGTAGGGTTAAGCATTACGGTCTGAAGTGATTTTTTTAGTGGTGGCAGGCTATTTATCATCAGAAGTCTTTTAAAAAGTGTTTTTAACTGCTCAAGTGGTTATTTTGGATGGTAGGCAACATTCTCGAGAGGTGAGCTGGTGGGGAGAGGTGATGTGAGGTGAATCAGGAGGTGAGGATACGGCTCGGCACTTCCTCTGGGGCGGAAGGCAGGCCGCTTCTCATTTCCAAGGAGAAGCCAATGTTCCTCATTCTTAATTATAGGTAAATGTAATGAGACTATCTCGAATGTATTGCTTAACTCAGCTTTGTTTATGCGGCTGAAATGTGAACTATTACGTTTGTATATAAACATTAACTCGATGAAGTAAAAAGTGGGCCGCTGTTCCCGGCGGTATCTATGAAACATGCCTTTATATGGCCGAGCCGCGCTCAGGCTCTGATTCAGCATTTCAGGTCCCGCTCAGCTCCGCTGTCTGCTCCCCGCGCAGCCCGGCGTGTCAGACCTCCTCACAGCTGCTGACTGACACGTCTTGATCAGGAGAAATGAGAGCATTTCGCAGTAAATTATTGCTGATCGGAGTGGTGCTTGGGCTGCCAGAGGTTAATGCAGGGGTGTTGGAAGCGAGGCTGGAGCCGAGAGGCAGCAGCACATTGCCATCTACGGGCCGGAGGCAGAAAGTGGTGGGGGAAAGGTGCGGCAGCGGGATCCTTCACCCTGGTGTCTCAGGGCAGAGTCGTGAAAGCAAAAGCAAGGAGGAAGGTCCATATAAGGTATAATAAAGGCTGTTCGTATTCTCTTTGCTGTATTTAATAATAGGAGCAATGTTTAGCTTATCTCGGAGCACAGCCCTTTTTCTATGACACAAAGTTCGTAGAAATTCCCATTTTTGTGCCAGTTAGTACCGTGAGGTGTTTTGTTTAGATCGGCAAGATTCTCTTACTTTCATCTGTTGAAACACGATCAGAAATGTACTGTCTTGTAAAACAACGTATTGATGCAGCTGTTAGTCCTCTACAGCCTTTATGTCTTGTTGGGGCTTCACAGATACATTCGTGATACTCACAGGGTATTATATTTAACATTTATTACTTTTTCTGCCAAAGCATTGATATTTTGGCATAATTCTTTAGTTCTCTAGGCATACATAGAAATTATGCTTAAACATTCGCCATTGGAAGTTCAGGATCAGGCTTTTGGAGGAACTTTTTCTCAAAAGTGCTTCAAAACAAACAGACACGTGAGCAGTTTTCCGTTGAAAGGAATTTATGTAGGATTGTTCGCCTGCAGAAAGTTACTTGTGCCATGAGTATTTTCACTTAGAACTCTGGCATGCAAGAAGGGGATGGACATAAGTGTGCCTAACGTGATATATGAACTACTTATTAGCATAATTGTGCCTGGCAGGAAACACAAAAATGTAAATGATTTAATCCAGAGAATTATTTTCCTAAGATCTGCTGATCTGCACTGCTGTTTCATTCCAAAAGAAAATGAAATGTAAAGGCCCCAAAAATTTACAGTTTGCACTAGTTCATACATACAATATGTAGAAGTCTTCTGGAGGAATGCGAATACGTGATTATAAATACATCGTTGATTCAAAGTTTCTGGGCTTAATTCTTCACATTGGTCAGAGTTATAAAGATTTTTAGATATGTAAAATTTAATCTCCATTCAGATTTGTTTGTCATGCATTGTGTTAAGATGGACAGTTTTAGAAACATACATTTCTTTGATTTTTACCCCACTTTCTTTCAATATTTTGTCTTCTCCTTAAGCTCTGCTTAGTGCTTCAAGTCGTGTCTTCCTTTATCTTGCAGACTTAACTCAGATTAATGGGTTTTCAGTAGTTTCTACTATTTTTTATTAAATTGCAGAGGCTGAAATGACTATTTTAGCAGATTAAGTGAATGAGTCTAGAAATTCAGTTGCCTGCTTAAAACACTTAATGTATTACCTGCCTCAGTTATTTTATGATACTTAGTAAAATTTTATCTTTAAATCCATCCTTGACATAAAGTTTTACCAGATTTACTTACTGAACAGAATCTTTTGTCCAACTTTGCGTGTTTTTTTGTGTTTTTTTTTTCAATTAAATTCTTTTTTGCATATTTGTTGCTATGGAATATCTGTTATGGTTTGAATTAACTGAAGATTACAAAAATAGGTCTATTCCAAATTAGCTTGTAGCTAATTTGAATAAAAAGGAAAGCCTCAGGTTTTGAAGTTGCATGTAATATTATTTAATATTATTTAAAAACAGGAAAAAATGAAAGTTATTTATGGAAAAAAAAACACAGCTTTTTCAGGTATGGTGGTCTCTTGTTAGTTTTCCATGAAATGACTATTTAGATCTTATCGTTGCTTGTGTGTATATATCAAAAGGGAAGAAATCAGCACCCCAACCACCTTGTAGCACAGGCATTTTTCATGGGTGAAAAGGGAGTTTAGCAATGTCATGCTACCCCGCACCAAAGAAATGGCACCTTATGTTTCCAGTAGCATGTAATACTTCCATTCATTCTATTTGGATGTCATTGTCATAGAAATTTTTAATTTTGGTATGTCATTTTCAAGGTGGTTTTTTTTGTTTGTTTGTTTTTTACTTGTATAATGGGTGAATTGCAGTTTTTGTTATGGCAATAGATGTGCTATAATACCCTAATTTAATCAAAGGGGGGTTTCTCAGTGAGAGATATTTTATTATATTTATGCTATAAAAAACAATCAAGGAAAATCTAATTCATATGTAACGTAATACAAACCTCAGTCTGCAATCCACTGCCTTAAGGGTATTTCAGCAGTGCCAGCGTAATTGCCTTTGGCTTGCCAGTTTGCTGTTCCAAGTCTGGCTTTTTAGTTGTTAGTGGATTAGTAAAACTTGAGGAATCTGATTTATTGTAGTCTGTTTTACTATATATATCTGTTCTACAGTAGAAATCACAGAATCACAGAATCGTCTAGGTTGGAAGAGACCTCCAAGATCACCTAGTCCAACCTCTGACCTAACACTAACAAGTCCTCCACTAAACCATATCACTAAGTTCAACATCTAAACGTCTCTTAAAGACCTCCAGGGATGGCGACTCAACCACTTCCCTGGGCAGCCCATTCCAATGCCTAACAACCCTTTCAGTAAAGAAGTTCTTCCTAATATCCAACCTAAACCTCCCCTGGCGCAACTCCCATTCCCCCTCGTCCTGGTACCAGGCACGTGGGAGAATAGACCAACCCCCACCTCTCTACAGCCTCCTTTAAGGTACTTATAGAGAGCAATAAGGTCGCCCCTGAGCCTCCTCTTCTCCAGGCTGAACAATCCCAGCTCCCTCAGCCGCTCCTCGTAAGACTTGTTCTCCAGACCCCTCACCAGCTTTGTCGCCCTTCTCTGGACTCTCTCAAGCACCTCGATGTCCTTCTTGTAGCGAGGGGCCCAAAACGGAACACAGTACTCGAGGTGCGGCCTCACCAGAGCTGAGTACAGGGGGACAATCACTTCCCTAGACCTGCTGGCCACAGTGCTTCTTATACAAGCCAGGATGCTGTTGGCCTTCTTGGCCACCTGAGCACACTGCTGGCTCATATTCAGCTGCCTATCAACCAGTACTCCCAGGTCCTTCTCGGCCAGGCAGCTTTCCAACCACTCATCTCCCAGCCTGTAGCTCTGCTTGGGGTTGTTGCGCCCCAGGTGCAGGACCCGGCACTTAGCCTTGTTGAACTTCATACAGTTGGCCTCAGCCCATCGCTCCAGCCTATCCAGATCCTCCTGCAGAGCCTTCCTTCCCTCGAGCAGATCGACACATGCACCTAACTTGGTGTCATCTGCAAACTTACTGAGGGTGCACTCAATCCCCTCATCCAGGTCATTGATAAAGATATTAAAGAGAACTGGCCCCAGCACTGAGCCCTGGGGGACTCCACTAGTGACCGGCCTCCAACTGGATTTGACTCCATTCACCACAAGTCTTTGGGCCCGGCTATCCAGCCAGTTTTTAACCCAACGAAGCGTACGCCAGTCCAAGCCACAAGCAGCCAGTTTCTTGAGGAGAATGTTGTGGGGAACGGTATCAAAAGCCTTACTGAAGTCAAGGTAGACCACATCCACAGCCTTTCCCTCATCCACTAAGCGTGTCACTTTGTCATAGAAGGAGATCAGGTTCGTCAAGCAGGACCTGCCTTTCATAAACCCATGCTGACTGGGCCTGATCGTCTGCTTACCCTGTAAGTGCCACGTGATGACACTCAAGATAATCTGCTCCATGAGCTTCCCTGGCACTGAGGTCAAACTAACAGGCCTATAGCTCCGCAGGTCTACCCTCTGGCCCTTCTTGTAGATGGGCGTCACATTTGCTAGCCGCCAGTTGACTGGGACCTCCCCTGATAGCCAGGACTGCCAATAAATGATGGAAAGGGGCTTGGCCAGCTCCTCCGCCAGTTCTCTCAGTACCCTCGGGTGGATCCCATCCGGCCCCATCGACGTGCGTACATCCAAGTGCTGTAGCAGGTCGCCAGCCATTTCCTCGTGGATAGTGAGGGCCACATCCTGCTCCCCATCCCCTTCCACCAGCTCAGGGTACTGGCTATCCAGAGAACAACTGGTCTTGCCGCTAAAGACTGAGGCAAAGAAGGCATTAAGCACCTCAGCCTTTTCCTCATCTTTTGTAACTAAGTTTCCACCTGCATCCAGTAAAGGATGGAGATTCTCCTTAGTCCTCCTTTTTGTGTTGATGTATTTGTAAAAACATTTTTTGTTACCTTTAACAGCAGTAGCCAGATTGAGCTCCAGATGAGCTTTAGCCTTTCTAATTTTGTCCCTGCACAGCCTCGCAACATCCTTATAGTCCTCCTGAGTGGCCCGCCCTCTTTTCCAAAGATTATAAACCCTCTTTTTTCTCCTAAGCTCGAGCCACAACTCTCTGTTCAGCCAGGCTGGTCTTCTTCCGTGCCGGCTCGTCTTTGGGCATGTGGGGACAGACCGCTCCTGAGCCATTAAGACTTCCCTCTTGAAGAGTGCCCAGCCTTCCCGGACTCCTCTGCCCTTCAGAACCTCTTCCCAAGGGACTCTGCCAACCAGTGTCCTGAACAGCTCAAAGTCAGCCCTCCGGAAGTCCAAGACAGCAGTTTTACTGAACCCCTTCCTGACTTCGCCAAGAATAGAGAACTCTACCATTTCGTGGTCACTCTGCCCAAGACAGCTCCCGACCATCACATCTCCCACCAGTCCGTCACTGTTTGTGAACAGAAGGTCTAGCGGGGCACCTCCCCTGGTAGGCTCTCTAACCAGCTGCGTCAGGAAGCTATCTTCCACGCTCTCCAGAAACCTCCTAGACTGCTTTCTCTGGGCTGTGTTGTGCTTCCAGGATGTGTCTGGGAAGTTGAAGTCCCCCATGAGAACAAGCGCTGATGATTTCGCAACTTCTGCCAGCTACCTGTAGAACTCCTCATCCATCTCCTCATCCTGGTTCGGCGGTCTATAACAGACCCCCACCAGGATGCTTGCCTTGTTGGCCTTCCCTCTGATCCTAACCCACAGGGACTCAACCTTATCATTCCCAGCCTCAAGTTCCACAACATCAAAACACTCTCTAATATAGAGAGCCACACCACCACCCCTACAGTGCTGCCTGTCCCTTCTGAAGAGCCTATAGCCAGACATTGCAGCACTCCAGTCATGAGAGTGGTCCCACCATGTTTCCGTGACAGCAACCAAGTCATAGCCTGCCTGCTGCACGATGGCTTCCAGCTCCTCTTGTTTGTTATGCTGCGTGCATTAGTGTGGATGCACTTCAGTTGGGCCATTGCCTTCTCCCCTGGCCTTGCCATTGTTCCCCCTGGCACAGCTCCAACAAGCCTTATTTCAGCCCCGTCCCCCTTCTTACCTAGTTTAAAGCCCTCTCAATGAGCCCTGCCAGCTCCTGGGCTAGGATCCGTTTTCCCCTTAGAGATAGGGACCCGTCTGCGGCCATCAGGCCGGGTGCCGAGTAAAGCGCCCCATGGTCAAAAAAAACAAAATTTCTGTGTTGGCACCAGCCTCTGATGCATTACATTGCATGTAATGCATACAATGCAGTGATGCATTACATTACATGCGATCATTTATATATCATTCCTGTCTTTTCCTTTTATGATATTCATGATTTCTTTAATGCAGACCTTTTTATCCTTCAGCTCAATTCCTGTTGCATGTCTGAACGGGCAACAGTCAAGTTGGATTTTGTTTGGTTTCCATACTCTGGGCATTCATTTGCTCTGTAAAGGATGAATAGCTCAGTTTCTCTGAAGACATTAGAGCCTGAAATTGCAGTTCATTATGAAGGCTTTGAAAATCAATTAAAATTAATTAATTATGTAGAGTAGGGTTGAAAAGAGATGTTCTAGGTTTCCATAAGCTTATTTGTGATTGCTTTATATTGTGCTTGATTAGTTGGGCGGTTAGAAGAGTTATGTGATGCAAAGATGACTGCTGGAAAAAAACAGTTTGGGGACAGATGAAAGAAGGTTGAATTAGTTCAGAGGCCAAGAGCGGGAGAGATTTCATATCTCTGTGTTAAAAAAAATAGTTTAATTTCTGCTTTATAGGCTGTGAAGGTTACTGTTGAAGTTTGTGATTGTATCCAGTAAGTCAGTACCTGTTTCCAGATTTCACTTGTTTTTGTCATGTCAAAATTATATTTTGCTCCAAGAGAAAATAAAAAGTCAGAAGAACAATGTATATTTCTCAAGACCCTGCATATCAGTGTCTAAGACAGATCATACGCGTAAAGTCATTTTGCTAAGGGTTGGTCTACTGATGAGTTTTCTCTTGGAGGTCAGCCCAGTTATATTTTCACTCTTGATAACCACAGTTCCTGAGTCCCATTTCCTTGCAAAGTTGTTGGTGTTCAGTCAGCGTAGATAGAGCAATACTCATGCATTGTTCTCTTCAACTCCACTTTTCTGCTGCATTATTTAGGCCTTGAGCTTTTTTTTCTACCTGTTGAAACTGCTGTGTATAATTGTAAATGTTATATTGTGTTCCTCCCTTTTGTCAGTGTATGAGATTTTTTTTTTGGTGAGAATCTGCTGTACAAATGGTTTCAATGTGGCGGGTTTGTTTGTTTGTTTTACCTGAGAATCCAAGGGAGATCTCAAAAGGTTTGGCTATTTAAGGTTTCTCTTCCACAGTCATAGAAGACAAACTTTTTTTAACCAAAATTTCTTTAGAAAATACAAAAAATATAGTTCTATCTTGCAAGTACTTGACAATCTTCAGAAGCTAGGTTGTTCCCCTTCTCATAGATTTCTACTAGTATAAAAAATCGTGGCTGTTTTCTAGTTTCTACAGATATGAACAAGATTAATACTTTAGTGCTTAATAAGGCTAAACTTCAAATTTTCTCTCTTTTTTGAACAGGTCTTTTTCGTGATTGTTACTGTGATGGTAGAAATTCTTAAAAGCAGAGGGCCAGTTTTAGTAGATTTTTTGGGGGGGAAAAATTGTGTAATACATGCAAAGTGTCATACTGATGCTAAAATGGATGTTTCCGTAAGCTCTTGGGGTTCATCTTCAAAAAGATACTCATATCTAGCTATATACTATTATAATAATTGTTATACTACTAATACTATTCATAAAATTTAGCTGTGATCTTTATTGTACCACATAAGCATGAAATAAGGTTTGTTATATAATTGCATTTAAGTATTTGAATTAAAACATCGTGTCCTCTCTTTCCCTCTCCCCCCTCATCTGTTTTAGGAGTTGATATAGAGGCAGCTCGAAAAGAAGAAGAACGAATAATGCTTCGAGATGCAAGGCAGTGGCTCAACAGTGGCCATATAAATGATGTCAGGCATGCAAAATCTGGTGGTACAGCACTTCATGTTGCTGCAGCTAAGGGCTATACGGAAGTCTTAAAGTAAGTATAGTTTAAATGGGAATTTTTCCCATTTCATTGTCTTGCTGAGGTAAAGTGTCTTGGAATCGTTAGGACTGGGCACATCCGACTGCTGGGGATTGTATGTTGGAAAATTACAATCTGTAGAACCGTATTTTCCTCAGAATTTGATTTTATGTTTTCAAGTACTCATAAATCATGATGCTGTTAGTTTTCTAGATGTCATTCAAAATGTGAAAGCAGTGTACATAATGAGCCTTAATACTCCGAAAGAAAGTTGACAAAAAAGCTTTCCCTGTTTCTAAAGCCAACTGTATAAACAAGTTTAATTATTTTTATAATGCCAGTTATGGCATTATATGCCAGAAGCATATTTTCACAACACCAGGTTGATTTGCATACATAGAGCAGAGTCTGTGATTCAGAGTAAAGGTTTTAAGACCTAAAGAATAGAGAATTTAATTTTGCTTTTTGAGATTGTTGTTGAAAATTGTGACTCTTTAAATCTTTCATGGAAGGCTTTTGGTGTCCCCTAATTCACCCAGAGTGTTTCAGGAATGCAATACAACACAAAGTATATGCAGTAACAGAGGTTTCATTTGTTTTTCATCAAAGCTCAGCTTCTAGTGAAGTACAGCATACTTGATACATTGTTTCACTGTGATTATAAATGTATTTGACTGCCTTGGCAGGACTAGTAACAGTTAGATATTGTATATATTGTAAAATTAATGAAGATGAGCACACACCCTGACTAAAGTATGGCTACCATTAAGGTTTGCAGAGCATTGTCATGTTGTGTCAACACCAAAGTTGACTGAGAAATTTTTTAATCATTATAACCATTACATATAATTTACTGAATAAGAGTTCTGCTTAGGAAAAAAAAAAAACATCACAAAACAGTTGATGCTTCAACATGATAAAGAGAAATAATTCAACTAGAAATAATAATTTTTATTTTAAAATAGTGTGCATCTATAAGGGATTTATATCTATAACTGTGGGGTGGGGTTGTAGTTGTTTTTTAACCTTTGTCAGTTAGTATCTTTTTTTGTAGTACAGTTCCTGTACTTCTCCTAAGAAGAGTAAAAATATATGTTCAGGCAATTTTCTTGATGGTTTCAAAAAAGCAAAAAACCTGCTCTGTGTAGGATGTAAGACTGCGAGACTTTGTGTGAAAGTTGACTCATTGGAGGATATTAGTATATTGGCTCTTAAGAAATCGAGAGATTTTTATTAAAGAATACTTCACGATTATTTGATTTTTTAATAACTATTAAATATTTTTTAAATAATTAATTTAATTGATAATTACATTTTCAGCTCAGAGAGCCGAAAACCATTTACTCAAAACAGTTTGTTGGGCTGAGTATGTGTTGACACTTCAACAATCACAACAGAGCCATACTGAATTTGAGTGTTAAATGCATGCTGCAAAGCAGGTCCTCCATTTAAGGAGCTCAGCTACCACTCAGAGACCAATTGAAGTATGTAAACACTAGGCTGTTACAGCATCAAATGTTAGCGACAGGAGGAGATGCAAGCTTCAAGCAACTAATATAAAAATAGAAGGATGTTTTAATAAGTTAATAGATTAGAACTGTGTATCTAACTTTTTTGGCATTTTACAGCCTTCTTTTTCTTAAAAAGGCTTTTCACTGTCACTGCACATAGACAGGCATTTTTCTCTCTATATAGGAAGAAATTAAAAAGAGTGAATGAAAAAAAGAGAAATTAACGAATAAAATAGAAAAGGATATTTTTCTTGAATTTTCCTTAAAAGTAAATATGCCCATTGAACAATGAGAAGGCAAATATTTCTGAGGAGAAATAAAATTAATGACAGTAACCCAAATAAGAAATGTTTAGTTGACATTAATGAGAAAAGAGTATTATTGTAGAATAATTAAATGATTTTATGACAGTTTAGCTATCTGTCAGCAGTGTCAAGGTCTAATTGTTTGAATTTCTTTAGGCTTTTAATACAGGCTCGCTATGATGTAAATATTAAAGATTATGATGGCTGGACACCACTTCATGCTGCTGCTCACTGGGGTAAAGAAGAAGCATGTCGCATTTTAGTGGAAAACCTTTGTGATATGGAGGCTGTCAACAAAGTGGTAGGATTTTTATGTAATCCTTGTCAAGATACAAAGTTCTGGTCTCTAAAGTGACTTTAGAAGCCAGGGTAAGAAAAGTGATGATAAACTGCTGTTTACTGTACATGGAGCTTTATATAATGCATGTTTTGTCAAAACAGCATGTTTGTGTTCAAAACTAAATTTCCTGATTGTCTAAATTATTTTCTAGGCCCAGTTTATACTTACTTCTATATTAAATGATCCATGTGATCTTTTACAACAAAATTCAAAATAGAACAGTTTTATTGATGTTTCAGAGGTACAAAATCAGTGACTAGATGGACTGCATAGAGGCAGTGTGTTCAGTCAATATTTGTTTCCTGAAGACGATGATGATGCCTTTGAGTAGTGTTGGGCATTTGCTTCTGCTTTTAACTCTTAAATTAAAACAGCTTGTGTTGGAATACTAAAAAGTTACCACTAAGCTGCTTTGGGTGCACTCTAAGAAACTTCTAGGCATCTGTGGACTCCCTGGACATAACTTGGATGCTACCTAAGCTGTATTTCCTCGACCTCTACACGAAGGCTTTTGTAGCTTGTTGGCTTTGCAAGATCTTGCTCCCAACAGATAAAAATATATTAATGATTCACATAGGTGTCACAAGGAGCTGAGACTCTTTGATGAACTGTGTAAGTGATGAAGCTCTCTTTCTTCTCTTTGCACCATGTTGTACAGCTAGATTCTGATCTGCTCCCAATTTCTGTCAATATTGTGTATTGACCAACTTTTAACATTGATTTTTTTTATAACTTTTTAAAGTTAATTGTGGAAATAGGTAGATACAGATTCTTAATTAGGTCATGAATTTGCTAGTAGGCAAAGTAGCATAAAGGCAAAACTACTGCTGCTTAATGTTTTTATTCTTTGTTGACTTCTTCGTTTAGAAGTTAAGATTGCTTATAATAAAATGAATGAAATCTGGAATTTCATTTCAAACAGTCTCAACTCTGTTTCTGTATAATACTTACAGAACTTCTTAAGATCAGGTATATAATTGTGTTTTGTGTCAGGTAATCAAAAGCTGGTGCAATTAATTGAAGCCAGTTTAGCAGGCTATCTGTTAGACTTTTACTGGGATTTTGAAAATGTGGAGGGTGGTATTCCTGAAAGCACTGTCATAAACCTGTATTCAGCTCAGCTGGGAAAAGAATAAGAAAAAAGGAGGTACAGAGGGATATGAGCTGTTTTATTTGTCGTGTAGGCTTGTCTGTGTAAACTAGGAAAGTTTCACCTGTTGTGTCTTTAAGTAAGCCAGTACAGGTTTTTGCTTTTAGAGATGATGAAGATTGAGAACTCCACTGCCTTTAGTTTCAGTTGTTAGGTGCTTAGCATCACAGAGAGCTCAGCCGTTATTGTTTAGGCACTTAACTTCAGGTATTGACATCTATGGATTGAGTTTAGATAAAACCTTCCAACTACAACAGGGAAAAAAAAAGTGATTTTTTTGTGGCCAAGATAGGCCTAATTTGATGTTTTTTGGAAATAAACCCACTTAATAGCTACCTAAAAATAGAAAGCTAGATTAAAAACTGTAGTCACAATGCAAGTATAAACTTGAGATAATTTTGTTGTTTAGTTTCCAAGTTAGGGCTGTGTTACACTATATGGAATAGTTTGTGTCAGAGGACCTCAAGCTGTTTTGGGTAGTACTTGTTGAAAGGAGCATGTGCTTCTGGTGTATGGTCAGAAGCTTTATAGATGAGAAAATCAGTGGTTTAAAGTTCTGTCCTTTCTAACCACTTAAGACAGACTTCGCAATGTAATTAGGAGCATGTTTGTCCCTAGTTAACATTTTGACAAACTGAAATAAACAATGAGACAAATATGAACACATTTCATTATCTTTATAAGCTGCTGTGACCACTTTAAAATGACAGCTCTGTCTTTATTGCTGGTTTTTGTACAGAAGTATTTACTTGACTGGTGTTGTCATCTCACCATATTTCAACATGTCCACCCGGCATGTTGATGCAGCTGCAGTTGTACCAGTGGATGTATGACTTTGCCTAGATCCCAAACTCACTTTGTTTAAATGCAGACTTCCAAATACAAAACATTCTATTGCAGTATCGAAGCAAGTAAGTTAGGCTTTCTTTGTGCAACTGTGAGCTTCAGCCTTTCTTGTCTTCATGTGGAGGTGAAGAAAAGGAGTTTTTGAAACCTTTACCAATTCTGACCTTAAAGATAGAATCTCTTGTCCTGTGGGCATCTGGCCTACTCAAGAATTGTTATGACTATGTAGACGTGAGATACGGCAAGCCGAAGAAATTCCAGCTAATGGCATTACTCTCTGTTAATGAATCACAGTAGGACATTTATTCAAGTATATCCCATGAAAATCACACACTAAGGGGGACAGGAGCAAACAATTGTAGCAGATCTTTCCTAAAACAGAATGGAAAATGTAAATTCAGTTTTACTGCAAAAATGTGAAAGTATAACTATGTTTTCTTAAATAATTAAAACTTCAAAAAATCAACTGTATATGGTAGTCTGAAGATGGACAGGGTACTAACTAGTCAGTGTCCATCCATACAACTTCTATTGGAACAGTTGTTTGGAACTAATGTTGTGAGCATTACATTCTTTCAGCCTGTTTTATTTTCCTTTATAGTATTTATTTTCCTTCAATGGACAGTAAAATTTTATTGAAGTCATGTTTTTCTGTCTTAAAAGAAGCGTTTTCTCATGAGGTATAGATGCTTCTGTTTCAATTTAAAAAAAAGTAATACTGCAAAATTGTTTTCAGTCACTGACAGACTAACAGTTTGCAATAGAGCTTGGCTTATGTGTTCTAATTTCTCTGTACAGTTCTGTTTCTTACCTGCATCATCAATGTGATAAGGCATCAAAATCTGTTATATTTAAATTCTACTGTACAAAACTGCGGTTTTCTTCTCCATTTCTCCAGGGCCAGACAGCATTTGACGTGGCAGATGAAGATATTCTAGGATATTTAGAAGAATTACAGAAGAAGCAGAATCTGGTAGGATTTTTGCATCTGTATATATTATACTTTATTATATGTGTGATGATAGTACACAATTAGCTCAGAGTAGCGTATAGATTAAAATCAAAGTTTTGATTTGGGGCTTCAATTTAGGTAATGCCAGTCATCTCAGCTGTTCTTTCAGGCCATTATTTGGTCAGTTACAGTCATTGGAAAGCTCCGGAAGATAGAAGGTGCTCTCCTACTTGCTTTCTCCAGTAGGCATTTTATGATCTATTGCATCTACAATCAGCAACTCCCTGGAAATAACAGTTTTTGAGATTTTAGAACTTTGAGGTTTGACATTTTGAAAGTGTGTGAACGTTTTAGCATTTTTTATAGTTGAAGAAGAGTTCCCTCCACTAGTAATTTTGTCATATTGCTACCGTTCTACCAATTTAATTGCATTATTCTGTTTTGAAGCTTCATAGTGAAAAACGGGAAAAGAAATCTCCCCTAATTGAATCCACAGCCAACATGGATAATAATCAGACACAGAAAACATTCAAAAAGTAAGTAAACAAGGAAAAATGATGAGCTCTTAATGAAACGCGTAACTTCACAAGCTGTCGCAAAGTTCTACTTGACATGTTTTAATAAATTTTTCACGACTTAGTAAGTTTGGTGTTTTGTTTTTTTTCAAATTCAGTAAAGAGACATTGATTATGGAGCAAGAAAAGAATGCATCTAGTATAGAGTCTCTCGAGCACGAGAAAGCAGATGAAGAGGAAGAGGGAAAGAAGGATGAATCCAGTTGTTCTAGTGAAGAGGAGGAAGATGACGACTCAGAATCTGAAGCAGAGACAGGTATGTTATCTGGAGTATTGTCTAAGTTTTTGCTTTATTAATTTACTTATTTAATATCATATGGTGCATAGTTAAGTATATTAAGTTTCACTTCTGCATTTCACTAAGCTTCCAATTATTTTGAAGCACATTTATGTATGTCTAAAGTCAAGTCATAACAGAGATATCATAAGAGTGCTTTTATTGATGGCTACTGAGGTTAAAGCGGTTAATCTACTTAGATGATTGTCTATTTAACAGTTTATTTTAATTAAATTTTTGGAATATATAAGCCTTAAGCAGCATGTCAAAAAACATTAACAAAGTTAGAAGGTCAAAGCAGAAATGAGGACTTTATTAGCAGTGTTTGCTTATGGAGCTGGTACAGATTGGAACAGCAGGTGCACAAACATTCTTATTTGTTCTTGCCATCCTGAAGTAAATACCGGTATGAATATGACAATCTTAGATATTCATAAAGTAATGGTGTGTAGACTTACTCTCAATTACGTGCTGAAATAAACTTCAAAAGGTGTTGTTTTAACATATGCTTCATATACAACTTCATTTCCAGAGGAATGTTCTTGGAAAAGTTTGGAATTGTATGCAAAGAAACGCATTACTCAGTACTTCTGAAAATAAGCTGAAAATTAATGTTTAAATTCATTCATGCAGCCTAGATGAGGGGAAACATTAAATGCTTTGCCTGTTTATGCATAGGTCTCTGGGAGTATTTAAAGGTTTCTGAGTCTCAAATCTGTGTATAGAAATTAGGTGGGAAAAAATGAAGAAAAAGAAAGAAAGAAAGAAACAGGGAAGTGAATGAAATTTTAATCAAACAATGTAACTATATGTTCTTATTTCACCATTAATCACTATCCAGATTTACAAATCTTTCGTATAATTATCAATGAATATAGAAAAGGACCCTTGTGTTTGAAATTAAAAAGAATTCCTGCATTTATTCACATATGTTCCTTCTATTATTATTCCTTCTTATTTGTCCTTCTATATTTTTCCTTCTGTTGCTTGTCTTTTCAGATGTATAGGTTTTCAATGCTTTAGTGCTATTGTGACTGATTAAATTTCAAAAATAATAGTTATTTTCCTTCTTTTCATTATGGCATGTGCATATTTTAGTGAGACTGCACTCAGTATCTTTGGAAGGCAAGCTACTTACGCTCTTCCAGCTGGTGGGAGCGTACATTAAATTTACCATGGAGTTACAGGCACATTCAGCACTGCTTTATTTGTAATAATTTGTGGGTATTGCCATACTGGAGTTACTGTTTTTATCCATATAGGAACTATTCTGTTGTAGAAGTAGAGATGGAATCTCTTGCAGATTTTTACCAGTCCTATGCAATTTTCAGGTTATTTTTTTCCTGGTACCTGGAGGATCTGGTACTGATCTGAAATCCAACAAAGTAAAATACATTGCCTTCTGAGGATAATGAGGCTTACTTTTGCTCTTTCTTTAACTCTTGTCTAGGTTGATAACCTTCAGGGAAGCTGAATCTTTCCTCTAGAGCATTTCAAATAATTCCCTTGGTCAACAGCTTGCTCTTCAGTGGAATTTAGCTTTTTTTCTTCTTGAAAGATTATCAGAGACTTAAAGCAAATAATGATGTAAGAACAGCATAGCTTTAGAATTAGAATTTAGAATTGCGGTGCAGTAACATAATAGATGCAGATGGCATTACAAATGTCTTGTTAATATTTCATAGTTATGCTTGTTTAAATGCGTAAACCTATTTTCGTCTGTCAGTTCTCATTTTAAAGCATTTTTTCTAATTTATTCGCCTGAAATAGTAAGGTTAGAGAGGGATTTTAGAGCTAATCAGTATATCATAAATACTTGATGTAGGCAGAATCGAAAATGAATTGTGAAACCTAACATTGTTTGCTTTAATTATTTTTGTATTTTGAAAGAAACGAACATTTCAATAATAAGCAGGAACAAAAGTCTGTCACGCTTTGTAATTATTCCTTCACCTTAGTATACTTGCATCCCTTGCTTGCAGAGACTGAACTTGGATAAACTCAGAACGCTTACGATACGTAACATGTAGTACTTTCTCAGTAACTGGACTAACTGTAACGTCTCCTGAACTTTATGACTCTGGTAACTGTGTTCTCTTCGTTACCAGTAGACAGCTTGTGCCAGGAAAATTTGACTGTGACACAAGAATTAATTTATGTAAACTTTGGTTTTTTAGTATCAACAAAGCTTTATCATACTTTATTTGGCAAGCCAGACTTTAAGCTTTTCCCTGTAGAACTGCATCTCTAAATTCCAAGCTTGTGCTTTCCTTTTTTTCCCATTATTCAGCTTAAGGTAGTTTTCTACTGAAAAATCCTAAGCTTAGGAAGAGCATTCTAGCTGTAAAATATTTTAATGTTGTTCAGTATTCTGAGCTACTGGAAACTGTATGATTTATGATCTGTTGGGTTATTTGAAATGTTTTCTTAAAAATTCTGTTCTGATTCATTGATTATGTGAGTATACAGCTTCACAATAAATACATTTCTCTCTGTAAGACCAAGCAGGAAAATATGAATTTGAAACTAGTATCTCCTAAAAGACAAGAAGACACTAAAAATAAACAAAACTTTCAGCAATTCAGTTTTTAAACTTACTTCCTTTGAGATAGTTCTGTTTTTTGAAAATTAGCTCAGTCATGCATAATACTGTGATTTACCTGTTCTTTAAATAATTTCAGAATGCTGTTGTGAAAAATTCATTTTTCTCTGTGTGCTTTAACTCCTGTTACTTTTTACTGTGTATTTTAAAGCTGTATTACTTGTTTACAAACTTCCAGCAGATCTGCTTATACATCTGTAAACCTTTTTCAGTTCATACTGTCAGCCCACATTGCCCTGTTGAACATTTTATCACCATGACCCAGAAGTTTAAAACCATTTAATTCCCCTTGTGTTTTAAAAGAGCTTTCTATCAAGCGTAGTTTGTCATGCAAGCTGTTTTTTATATATATTTTTGTTTTCTGCATAACTAATTCTTCAAAGTATCTGTTAAACTATGTCCATAACTATGAGCAAGTGTGTAACAGCAAGAGCATTAATTGTGTGATTTCAAATCATACCATTGGTAGTTCGCTGAAATGCTAGATATGAGAACACTATAAAAATGTTGCACGCTTTTAAAACGGGTCATGTAGAAATAAAGGCATGCTTATAATAGGGCCCAAACCGGTAGGGATTGAACCCCACGTTGCTCAGCACTGAACAGGTAGCATGTACCAACACACTCTGAACAATTTACAATTTGAGTAGGTGAAACAGAATTGAGGTGTGTAGTGACAGGACTAGAGGCGATGGTTTTACACTGAAAGAGGGTAGTTTTTAGATTAGATATAAGGAAAAAATTATTTACTCAGAGGGCAGTGAGGCCCTGGCACAGGTTGCCCAGAGAAGCTGTGGATGCCCCATCCCTGGAGGTGTTCAAGGCCAGGCTGGATGGGGCTTTGGGCAACCTGGTCTGGTGGGAGGTGTCCCTGCCCGTGGCAGGGGGTTGGACCTGGGTGGTCTTTAAGGTCCCTTCCAACCCAAACCATTCTGTGATTCTGTGGTTACAAAGCTCAAGCAAGTGCAATGACAACAGTTGGATGACAACCAGGATATTATATGTGTGTTCGTATAAGAGGAATTAAGGTTCACAGCAGAAGACGTGGGCAGGAAAGACAGAGCAGAAGAGGTCAGAGAAGGTAGGCAGTGAAACTTACATAAGAAAAACAAGGGAGGAAGAAGGAAGGAAGCAAATGGAAAGTCAGAGCTCTGGTTGTTTCTCCGAGGAAGAGCAAGTTCCTGCCTCAGCTAAATTCTTCTGTCCAGAGTCTGGATTCTCTATGCAGTTAATTATTTCTTTATACTCAACATACACAGTTATTCAAGAATAAATGTTTTACTTTGAATTGGTATCTTCTGTAGCTCAAGTCAACTATTACGTGCCAATGTACCTCCCACTGATTAACCAACTGCTAAAGTACAGTTTGCCTAGAGAGGTTGTGGCACCTCTGTCTCTGAAGGTTTTCAAGACCTGAGCAGCCTGGTCTGTATGTAATGCTGGCCCCGCTTTGAGCTGGAGGTTGAATTAGGTCACTTTCACCCTGAATGAGTCTGTGGTTCTGTCTGTGCATCTCTGAGTGTTTTAATACTTCCTGAATAACAAAAATAAGTAAAAAATTATATGCATGAATGTTATGAAAAGAAGATGAACCTAACTAAGATATAGTGGGAGGGAAAGGGAAAATACTGAGGGATAAATAATAATGTTGGGAAAGTTGACTGACAAACTTGTTCAAAAGAAATTCAACTCTGTGTTGTGGAAGTGAGAGAGTTATGAGTGAAAAATGAAAATGAGAATCTTATAAATATTTTTCAGATAAGACCAAAACCTTGGCAGGTGTAACTAATAATGCAAATACCACAAGTACACAAGCATCATCAGTGGCTGTGACAGCACCTTCGGTAGCTGGTGGTCAAGGGACACCCACATCACCTATTAAGAAGGTAAAATAAAATACTTGTTGTGATTTTAGATTTCTGTTCTTTGTAAGCATACATTTTTTGTTACTTGTATAAAATTGAATTGTGTTATCCAGTGATGAAAATATGAATAGATTCCTAACATATTTTGTTTTTCTGCAGAAACTGTGTTTAATTTTTGTAAATTTTGAAATTTGGGTGAACAGTTTTGATTCTAAACAGGAATCTAAAATACATAGCTGCAATGTAGCTGAACACAAGATCCATTTAAAAAAAAGCAAAAATCTATTGCACAGTGACTGTAATTCGTGTTTTTCTGAAGTTATCTTCATCTTTCAAAAGTCTTTTTTTATGCCAGACTCCTCCTAAAGTTTTGGAAACTACTGTCACTCTTAAGGCAAGGGAGCCAGGTATGACTAAGGTACTTTTGAGAGTCCTTAGAAGCATTCAGCTAGTGCTAGAAGTGGAAAATGAGAGGCACAGAAATAGAAAATGATATTTGAACTAAGAAAATGCTGTAGGTTCTAGCCCTGATTTCAGTATGGTTAGGATCTAACGTAAGAACCAGAGGATTGGAGCACATAATTTGTGATTGGTGCAAATAATTTATTCATCTCAAAAACATAGCCATCAAAGCCATATTGCTTATAGGAGGCTTGATTTGAAAAGTTAGTTGGAATGAATCTTGGGTTTGCTTGTCAAAAGGGAGATATGTATGCCTGGAGAAAAAAATTACAATAGATAATAATGTACAGTCACAAGGTTGTATGCAAGTCAATCATTCAGAATATATAAGCAAACTGGGTAGCAAGCCAGTAGGACTTCCTTTGTCATCCCTTACAAGTTTTCTTCACATGTCATAATCAAAGCTTAACCTTCTACAGATGTTTCTGAAAAAATGTGACTATGATACACTGAAACCACAGCAGAGAGGGAAGACGTACTATAGGGGGAATATTATGTATTGCATTTAGCTTCCTGGCAATTACTGGAGTTGTGCTTTCATATACACAACAGAACCTAATAATAATTAATCTTAAAAAATATAGGTTAGAACCTAATGGTTAGCACCTTTTCATGTAAAAGATAAAGAGAATATACTTTAAATCGCCCAACTGCATCATATTATGTGATACTGTACAACAGGGTTGGGCCAGCTTTCCTGATCCCAAAAGCTGCTTTATAAAAATCATCATAACTGATGTCCACAAGATTTCTCTTTAAAAAAGCATTAAGAGCAAAAGGTAGTTGTGGGCATGGCTCACTGGCAGGAATGACTACTGTTTCCCCTCTCTGAGCCCTTGTGGCTGGGCAAACAGCTAGATTCCAGGGTGATCTTGTGATGTTAATCTAAACAGTTTGCACTGGCTGAGTTAGGAGTTACGGTTCATGGGAGCTCATGGGAGCTGCGTTTGGGTTGCTCACGAGCTGCACAGAACTGAAGAGCCACAAGTTTTCCATGCAAACCGTAGCAAATGGGGCTCTCAAACCATAGCAAATGGGGCTCCGGGGGAAAGGGAAGACATTGTGAGGAATTTCTGGTTTGCCAATTGTACTTAACTGTAGAGAACACAAACATAGAGTGTGAAGTTAACTTCAGGGAAACAGGCCTACTGTATAGTTTATCTTTTGGAAGTCAGTTTAGTAATACAAGCATTTCTGACAGTTGTTCAGTTTAATCAATATGCTCTCCACCCAGTTTTTGTAATGGAATTAATTATGTTTGCATGCTTTATATTCTAAGGTATCTAACACTTCAAATACTTCGTTTTTCTTGGAATTGTCTGAACTTCATCTTGCAGTGAAAGCTTCCAGCTTGTGCCTTTCAATCCATTTATTTCATACTATGCAAAAGCCTTTTAAGTTATATGACCTTCAGTGACAGGATGATTATCAAATCATTGCATGCTTGGTGTATGGCTTGGTATTCCGGAGTTGAATGATCAGTTAAACAGAATTTTTTCTTCGTACGTGATTAAATTAAGACGTATGAAAACGTTTTGATAAGAAATAAGTATGATTTTAAGCTAATTGAAAACCTTTTGCAAATCAGTAACACATTAGCATTTAGTTTGTTCCAATTTTATTGTGCGGTAACTAATAGGTTATCTTATTTTTCTGTCTTAAAGGCAAAAAGTGCAGGTTAAAAGTACCCTGCAGTTATCTTTCTACAATTAAATGTAAAAGACTCAGGGTTTTCTGTATTTACAAAATAAATGCCCGTTTATATTGAGGCTGATCATTTTGTAAAATGGTATGCACATATGACTTGGAGAAGCAGTTGCAGCTCATGTCAATGAACAAACAGGATTTAAACTGTTTTTACTAAAAAACTGTAGAACAGCAGTGGTACAGGTACAAGTTGCCTTGAACCTACTCTTGCACCTGCTTCTTCAGGCTTGCGACATCTGTGCTACTGCAGTTACTCTTCTGATTTTACACCATAGGTGTCCGAACTATATGTTGCTCACAGCAGTGTACTAAGCTTGAATTTGGGTTTTCTTCAATCTCTGTCGCATTCAATAATGCTACTTTCTATCTGAGGACACTAAACTTGGGGAAGTATGTGAGTAAAGCTGTGGGTTTGATAGCTAAGCTAGCATGTGATCATATTAAGGGATCTCAGTGTAATATGAAAGATAAGAAAGGTAATGGACATGTTAGTGTGAATCTTGTAATATTCTCCAGCATATGATGATTTAGGCATGGACCTGTTAGGTTTACAGGCTTTGCTGTCCTATTCTATGCAAACTGTAGTTCTGTCACTGAGCTAGCTAAACATGTGCTGTGTTTAATAAGAATCTGTTACTAAAGTTGTAATTGTCTTTCTGCTTTTTGGTATTATGTGGTGTAATGAAGAGCTAAGTGACATAAGCGTGGGAACAAACTATGTGCTTTTGAAACAACCTTTTGTTTCTATTTTCTGTTCTTTCAATCTTCATCTTTGTCTTGTCTTAATTGGCTTTAGTATGATTTCATTCCTCCTATCATGCCTGTCGTGGAGTCAGTAGATCCTGCATCATGGAGGCAGGGCTTGCGCAAAACTGGCATTGTTCTTGTGCCCAATAAGGGTGAAAAATCTATGGTGAGGTTCTGGTGTGCACAGGTTTGTGTACAGGTTGCAAAATAACATACTTAATCAAAGTGTTGATACCAGATTTGCATGGTTTTAAGTTTGCATCTCCTGATCACTGTGTTTATTACAAAGTGTGAGTTTTTCCAAGCTAACTTCTAGAGGAGTAGTATTCCTTGACCAGTTTTATGTTTCTTATCTCATTAACTAATTCAAGAGAAGAGCGTGTAGGTTGTCTTTCACCTTAACTCCTCTAAGAATTTAGTACTTCCATGATTATTAAAAGTAGTTGTGTTCTCAAATCTCTGCAAGGATCGTGAATTACCACTGATAATGCAAATTAATAGCCTTTAATTTGCTGCTGTGTTTTACAGTTTCCAACGTCTACAACCAAGGTTTCTCCCAAAGAAGAAGAGAGGAAAGATGAATCTCCTGCTTCATGGAGATTAGGTCTTAGAAAAACTGGTAGTTATGGTGCACTTGCAGAGATTACTGCTTCCAAAGAAGCTCAGAAAGAAAAGGACGCTGCAGGTGTTATGCGTTCTGCTTCAAGTCCTAGACTTTCCTCTTCGTTGGACAACAAAGAAAAGGTAATCTTTTTCAGTGTGAAACAGCATTTTGAGGAACTTTGCTTAGCGTAGGTGTTTATTGTAAAAGGAAGACATTCTCTTTAGAGTTTACTGCACATTTATTCTTTACTAAAATTCCAAACCATTAAATTATACAGCTTCTGTGTAGTACTTTAAAAATACAATGTGCACCTTCACTGTCTGGTGACCTGGTACATGGATCTGGGGCTTCTCCCTTTCTGGGACTTTCACTGACAGTAGTAGTATTTTTTACAGTTAAGGGAGACCAGAGGGTTGACAGTTTCAGTATCATTTGGAGAGCAGTGTTGATAGAATCTTCTGAAAAAGGAAGCTCTTTTTGTATTCTGTAGTCTTTTTTTATTTACAAAAATTTAATTGCATAATTAAACACAAATGTACTGCAGTCCTTAGCAAAGGACTAATTTGGAACAGGTATGCATATAACATATGGTTCTTTTTCAAGTACAAATGTTTAAATCTGTTTTTGGGATAGGGAATAATACTAAACTATACCATATAAAAATACTGAAATAGTTGTTTTCAGTAAGCAGTTTTCTGTTTCCTGCCGTTTAAATGGAAATCAAGTCATGCATAACCAGCAAGAAAACATAAACAGTTCCCTTTACCTGTTTTAGTCTTTATGATATTTAAAGCTTAAAACTCACTTGTATAATTGGGTCACAACAAATACAGATGAAGTTGTCATAATGATGATTTTCCAGCTTATAGTAGTATAATCAATAATAGTAGCACTTGGTAAAAATATGTCTTTCAGGAGAAAGATGGAAAAGGAACGAGACTTGCATATGTTGCACCTACAATACCAAGACGACTGGCCAGTACCTCTGACATTGATGAAAAAGAAAACAGGTGACTCTAAATTTATAATTACTGTTAAATATAAAATTATGTGATTTTAGAGTAGCCGACAAACTTGCAGATATGAAGACAATGCTGGTTTATAACATTATACTTTTCCATAGATTATGCTAATCTGTAGAGTAATCCCAAAGGTTTTTGATTTTGTAAATCATAAATTATTTTATTACAGGAGCTGATCTGGGCATTAAGTGTTGTAGTTTTAGGGGAGAAAATAAATGCAAAATAAAAAATTGTAAACTTTAAACTATTGAAGGGTACTGAAAGAATTTTACTGATTTGTCTTGAGCCATCTCGTGCGGATACTGGGATTCATTATTACTTCTGCTGAAAAAAAATATATTTTTCTTATAGTGCTTGGTAAAACTATATCATGCGTCAGCAGCTGTTTGCAGAAGTCATAGTGGTTCTTTTGTAACCTTCACTTCTATTTTTCTTGTTTGCTTGTTGGCCTTTCATCTTCTTTTGGAGATACTTTCTTTACTGATATTTTTTATTCAGCTTTCAGTATAATGGGAATAAAAAGTTCAGATGCATAGGCCTGTCACCTGTTAGTATTTGGAGTGCTTTCATGGCATACTTACATTGTCAGAACCTTCCAATTTTTTCACTTCTCTCTTTTATTGCGGTTCTATTTGGCTGCTTTCACGAGTTTCAATATATTATACGTAGTACAAAATGTATGTCTTGTTTCTGTCAGATTGTGTCTAGATAGCTGAATTTTGGATGACCTGAAATGAAAATACTTCTCATTGCTCCACTGTAATCGTTATCTATAAGATTGACAAATCTTATGTCTGAAGAGGAGGTTTTTTGTTGCTATTGTTGAGAATGGTTCAGTTTGGAGAAAACACAAGATAAATGCTGTTTTTTCTTAAGCTTGCAGAATACTGTTGCCTAAGTTCAGCATCTGGGTGACAAATTCTGTTTTGAAACAGGGATATTCCAGTTCTCATACTCCCCTGAAGTTCAGCTTAGTTTGTTGGCATCTGTTTTGTTACGCCCTAGTTGAGTTTGTGATCTCAAGGAACACGGACCTGGCAAACGGCAAAGTCAGGACCCTGAACTCGCACAGAGCAAACTTCCAGCTGTTTGTTCCAGTGGATGAGATGGAAGTGGATGAGTGGAAGACTGTCGTTAGGGACAAAGGATCTGAACAGATGTGGCAACTCGTTAAGGATGCCTTAGAGGGCAAGAACTCTTCCATCCACATGTATAAGAAAGGGAGCAGGGAGGGCGGAAAACCTGGATGGCTGAGCAAGGACCTGCTGCTCAGACTGAGGTGTAAGAAGGAGATGCACAGGCAGTGGAAGCAGGGACATGTGGCCTGGGAAGAGTACAGGGATGCCCCATCCCTGGAACTGTTCAGGATCAGGGTGGATGAGGCCCTGGGCAACCTGATCTAGTGGGTGGTGTCTCTGCCTATGCAGGGTGGTTGGAACCAGATGGTCTTTAAGTTCTCTTCCAACTCAAGCGATTCTATCATTCTACTATATTCTTATTTGAAGTTGAATGCATTAGTCAGTTTTGGTTTGTTTATAACAGAGATTGTTCTTATTTCATGTTCTATTCTTTTACGAGCTTCTCAAATGACTGAAACTGTCTTGACCAGATGATAATTTAAGATTGGGATAAATATTTAACTGTAATTTTATTTCTTAGAATTTTTTATTGTTTGTAACAAAGGGATTAAATGTTGGTGCAGTGTCGCGGTTTATTTTGTCTCTTTGGCATACCATCATGATTTATTCACAGACACAGTTCCAAAAGCGGGTACCAGCAATATTACGTTTTTCCTCGTGTGTATTGGGTGACCTGAGATCAGTGTCATTAGTCCTGACAGTGTTGTCTGAGCAGTTGACCTGAGAATATTCTTCATTCCTTGGTGTACAAAAGGTGAAGCTTTCTTTTAGGCCAGCCTTTTTAGGCACCAGTACCTTGCCTAGTGTATGACTTGGCAGACAACCCAGCTTATTTATTTAAAACCATAAGAGATTTTTGACTTTTAGTCTGACCTTTTTTATGGTGACCAATTTAACTCTCTGCCCTACAGATACATTAATTAATTACTAAGGGTTCTGCCCATGTCCCAGATCTCTATCCTTGTTGCTTAGCTTAATGCTGTGTTCTTGTTCCACCTGTCTGAACACCTGTTTGTCTAGATAATAGATGATGTCGTGTAATCCATCTAACTTTCTACTGTGAGTAATGGAAAGGACTTCCAGATGAATCCTAGTTGGGCCTTTAGATAAACAAATCTTAGACATCCAGCCTCAGAAGTGTAGCCAATGCTACAAGAAGAGTGCTGAAGTCTGTAGAGTCTTGGCAAAGCTAAACTTTCAGCAATTATTAAAATCTGTCATGCAGCAGGACTTACTTAAGATGTATGGTAGGTAATATCTCAGAATTAGTGTTTCTCTTTGTAAGACGTAGCATTGCGTTGGCCTGTGTTTGATCCTTTTCTGCGGTTGTTTGCAACCACAGAAGTGCTACCATACATTCTTGTGCAACAGGATATATTTGGAGTAAATTCTGAAGTTCACAAGTATCTTGAACATGAAACACCTCTTTACAAGATTTTATTTCCCCTCACATATACAGTTGCCTTTTATATATAGTTTTGTGCAAGACATTTCTTTCTTCCTTCTGTCTGAACTTTGCTTCATATCTTGAGCTTATGTTAGACACTGAGTTTTTTGTATTAGTATCAGTTTTCAGAGCCATTTTTCTAAGCAGATTTTTGCAAGGTTATTTCTTCCTGCTATAAACTGCAACAACAGAATGGAAATTCCTCATAACTAAAGTAATGTCAGCTAGTGATACGTGGCAGGCCACTCAGGAACGGCTACTGCAGACCTGTTTACACTAGCCTACAGTATCATGAGTTCTAAAGGGTAGTCAGCTTTTGAACTTCGTATTATAACATCCACGAATGAATAATCCTATGAAACTAACTTCTAAAAACACCAGGTAGTTTTCCCTTTATTGCACTGGGTTATCTCAGGAGCAAACGAAGAAGCCTCTTGATCCTTTTTGGAGAGAAACAAATCCAACAATGATCACAGATAAAAGCTGATGTTTGACTTCCTATTGATTAAATCCCCTTTAACAGTATTTTTCTGAAACTTCTTTTCTATTATACTTCAAACAATGTTAATATGTATCTGATATTTTTCTACAGGAGCTTGAAAATTACTGTATGTATCAGGTCAATTTATTCCTGTTCTGCATTGTTACGTTTATTTTAAATGCATTATCCACACACAAGTTTTTCATCTTTAATTTGAAACTCATTTTCAGCTTGCATCAAAATCAAACTGCTTTAATATGAGTGTGCTAAATTAAAATCTTATTTACAGGGACTCGTCTGCTAGCTCAATACGTGGTGGTAGTTCCTATGCAAGGAGAAAATGGGAGGAAGATGTCAAGAAAAACAGTTTGAATGAAGGTCCTACATCATTAAACACAAGTTATCAAAGAAGGTGTGGGATTTTCTCTTGTTTTAAAATCAAAATAATTTTACAAATTAAAAGAAAAAAAAATCCTGAATCCTTAACTTTGTAAGGACAGTTTAAAATTGAATGGTGACATGTTAAAATGGCGTTCATAGTAATCGCAAAGTATGTACTTAAGCTGAGGTACAAGCTCATGTGCTTGTTTTAAAGCTACACCATTTTACCAGCTTAGAGTGTAACAGCAACTGCTATATAAAGTTATATGCTTTTTTATTCCTATTGTTTATTTCAGTTTGAGGTTATTTTGACTCCTTCCAGATTTGATCAGGAACCAAAGATAACTATTTTAAATGTTGGAATAGTAGTGATTCTGTCTGATATCTGAAAAGAAGAGGGAAAAAACATTGAATTCTGCTTGTACATGATAGTATCAGAGGTCTTGGTCTGCTGTCCATAGTGGTAGATTATCGCCATGCCTACCTTGAATATTGCCATCATAGAATGAACATGTAAAAATAAATCTCACTTGAATGTAAACTAAATAATGATGAATATGAAAATAACTTTCAGGTGTACATGGCTCTCATCTTGCAGGATTTTCTCAGAATGGATCATATCCAGGAATTAATACATGATTAATTTTACTGTGTAGTTTCAGTGAAGCTATTTGAGTGAAGTTCTTCATTGATATTAATGAAGTGGGCAATAAATATCTCAAATGAATAGATCAAAAGTTTGACATTCAGGTAGCTGAGCTGCATACTGATACATGCTGATGATGTACATGGTGATGGGTGCTATCTTTTTCAGTCCTGACATTGATGTGTTTTCATTAGCATGTAGTCAGGCCATTTCATACAGTACAGTACATCTTACATCTTTGCTAACCTCTTGCCTTAAAAAGAAAACTACGTTTTCTTAACATGGAGTTTAGGAGAAATATTGCACAGATTTCACGTTCTGGGTGGAAAATATTAACAGTTTGATTTATGAAAACTATCTTTGCATGATAGCTTTTATCAGTATTTATGCTCCAGACTTCAAACACCATGTACATATCCCTTTAATATGGTGCATGGTGTTTTAATTGTGTATTTCCTTAGCTGTTCTTGTACAAATGTTTTTTTTCTTGGCCATTTTAGAATTGATAGCAAAAGAAAGAAAGATCAATAGCAGAATGACAAACAGACATTTTTCCTTAAATCTTTTCTAGTTAGTAATATGATGTTCTGTTGGTCCTAACTGTGGGTTCTAAAGTTTACACATGAAAACATCCTGACTTGGTACTGTAAAATCTGTTCAGCCAGAACCAGTGGGATAAGAATGTGGAAACGTCTGCTTCGTCGTTACAACTAGAACAGCAAGGGAAAAGCATGGGTGGGAGGTTAATCTTTCTGGGAGTGATGAGAGGTTTTTGTTTGTTTGCTTGTTTTTTTAAAAAGGACGTCTGTTGAAAATTGTTACAGGAGTGATATTAATGACATTTTCTTTTCTGACAAGCTGTGGAGTAAAGTTCTGTATTTTCAGAGGTCTTCAGTGTGGGTGAAAGAGCAGCTTAAAAATGGAATGTTGAGGGCTCTGTGTGAATACTTCGGTAGATGCAATCAAGACAAGTATCAACCAGTGAGATGCCACTTTATCTCCCATTCCTGTGGAGGAATGGTCAGGTCTGTTGCCTTCAGAAGTTGGAACTTAAAAGTCCTTCTCAATGAAATAATGAAGAAAATGGTGTTTGGAAAAGCTTCTTTTGCCCAAAAAGTTTCCAGAACTCAATTGAAACATAGAATAGACAGCCAGGAGTTCAATGGATCATTCACAGCTTTGTGATATTTTAATGAACCAAGAAAGATAAGTCATACAAATGTATTCATTGTAAATGTCTCTCCTTCAGTGGCTCCTTTGGTAGAAGACAAGATGATTTGATTAGTTCTAATGTTCCAAGTACTGCATCAACAGTTACCTCGTCTGCTGGTCTTCAGAAAACACTGCCCACCAGCGCAAACACTACTACAAAGAGTACAACGGGTTCTACTTCAGCAGGTGTACCAAGCAGGTAATGCCACCAGTATACTTTTTGTTGTTCTTTTTTTGTCAGGTCTACTATGTGCTTATGTACGTGCATGCGTTCTTGTTTAGTAGATCATGGGGCTCTGGATTTTTTCACTTTCCTGTTCAATTTCTTTTAATTTTACACAATTTGGCTCAAATTATGCATGGCTTTCTACTGTAAAGTGACAGCCGTGTTGTTATAAATAAATAAATCCAATATTCGAATCGAAGGGTGAAGAATAAGAATCTAATTACTGTGAACCATTCAATTCCTAATTCATTCAATTTAATAGCTCGAGTTGAGCTTTCACAGTAGAGACATTTCTCGGTTTGCTTTTAAAAAAAATCCGTCCCTCAAGTTACATGTTATTAGTTGTTTAGTAAAGTGCTTTCATTGTTTAGCTGTTTCCTTTTCTCTTTTTTTGTGTTGCTGCTTGTTATGCTGTAGTACCTCAAATCGTTTGTGGGCTGAGGATAGTACTGAGAAAGAAAAGGAAAATGTTCCTACAGCAGTGACGGTTCCTGTTGCACCATCTGTTGTAAATGCTACGGCCACTACCACAGCCATGACTACAGCTACTTCTGGCACTGTGTCCTCAACATCAGAGGTCAGGGAGAGACGGAGGTGTGTAAAGGTCCTAAGAGTAATGTTGCTCTTGTACAAAAATAATCTTTTTTTCTTATTTAAAGGAATGTGTTGGTTACCACAAATTTGGATAGTACAGTACGTAAAGCAGTGGTATTTCCTTGCTGTTTACTGAAACAACTACCAAGATGCCTCAATTTATCTATTGATAAATCTCATCCGTGAAACTTAAACTTTGATATTGTGTATTTTGGCTGTCCTTGGGTTCGCATTTGGTATGCAGTATTTTTATATTTGTATTTCTGTTAATACATGAGTCCTCTGAAAAATACCCATAATGGAACTACGTAAAAAACACTGAATTAAAAATAAGAAAATCAATAATTACTTATTGCAAATGCATTGCTGCTGTCTACCATGGCACATCTATTGTGCCAGAGGCAGTATGCTGACAAGTTACTACGTAGTATTTTTTTCAGTCATTTTGTATGTCTGCCATTACAAAGACAAGAGTGTTGAACCAAACACATTTTGTTCATTTCATTGCAATCATTTAGGGTCTCTTCCATTTGAAACATGATAAACAGTTGTAAATGCAATGGTTTAAGAGCTATTCAATATGAAGAAGGAGTAAGAAGCTGATGTAAATTTTAAGAATACAGTGTTTTTTCTGTTACACCTACATGGAGGATGAGTTACAATTGATGCATATTTATGTTTCCATAAATAGGTGATACCTACTATTTATGAAAGCAAAATAGTAAGATTTCACAAGGTTATTAATTCCTGTTAGTTTTCCTTGGGTTCTGATTATTTTCGATATTTATAAAAGTTTATCCCTTGTCCCTTCTGCTGAAATGCACATTCAGATTTCTGTGTTGCTGCTGTATTATTTTTGAAATGCAGCTACTGTCAGTGGTGGACATGTATCTCTCCATATGTTTACAGAGGGAACAAAGCTATTTGTTGTTAGAGAAGAGAGGCAGCAAAAACATTCATAGATTCCACATACCTTTAACCATGTTTAGGATATTCGTAGTCCATTTTCCTGTCATATCCCAAACTGCGATAACTACCTTCTTTTAAATGGGGATTTTTTTCTTCCATGATTCGGGAGGTGTCCACAGGTGCTTACTGCCATTTGCATAACAACCATAGTCAGAACCCGCATTTTCCGTAGTGCAATTTGACAAAGCAAAAGCAACAAAATGTATCATTTTTCCAAAAACAGTTTCAAATTTAAAATGCAAATGCTATTTCAGTTTCATATGAGCTAGAAAAACGAGGAGATCTAGAATTAAGGCTTTCGCTGTCTCGTTTGCTCTGACTAACAAGTGTATACTAATATATGTATACTACATATGTTTTAGGTACCTGCAATTGGCCGGAAATTCTTTCCTTTTAATCTGACTCAGGGCCAATTGTATAATATACTGTTGTAGATGTATTCGTGATGGCGTGTTTAAATATCCATTAAGTGTTAACAGTCAGCAAAGTCGGAATAATAACTGTGTGCATGTGAGAAGGTAGTACCCTCAATATGTGCACATGCATATCTATCTGTATATATACAGATACATATCTCTGTGTGTGTGTATGTGTATCTGTGTATGTTTATATGCACATGAAGAAATTTTGTCCGTTCATGAAATATTTTATGTTAAATATTTTCTTAAGAAATGAAGTTGATTAATCCATATTTATGGACTGGAAGTATGTTAATTGGAAAGTATGTTTGAAGTAGTATTTCAAATAGTATATGAAAAGTAAGCACGTTATGAATTACTTTTAGTAACGAAATATGTAATAGTGCATCCTTTCAGAATGTACTGAAGAAGCTATATTCTTTATCTGATTTTCAGGATTGCTTTAAAGAAACACGGAAGAGAGTGACAAACTTGAATCTTTAAAATCTTTGTATCATGAATACATAGTTGACCTGTGAGGCATACACAGAGGATGCTGGGCCAGTTTCCAGTCTGACAGTAGCTATAGAGTTGTCATTTTCCTTCAGCAAGGTTTAGAGCTTTTCACATTTTTGGAGGGTAGGATTGGTATGTACACCCATTCCTACAGAGCAATTTGCAGCAGTTTTCAAACTGTAAAGGTTACACCTGCTCTGCAATCAAAGCTGTCTTAGGTAGGTTAAAGCTTATGTCTACCTATGTGGCTGAGCAATATATTGGCTGACTCTAAAGTGGAGTCAGTGCAAACCAGATTTATATGATGAATTGTATTTCAGACTAGCTAAAGCAGCTAGTAGGCACCCTTTTCCTAACATAGATAGGACCTAAGGGTCTAGGAAAACAGAAAATCTTATCAAAAATATTATTTGCAGGAGAACAAGATAGAGAAATGAAATTAATATAGTTCTTGAGAGGGGATATTTCCGCATTTGTAAATGTAACAGCTAATTATATTTTTTCTCTATTTTGGAGATAATTTGTTTAGTAGAGATAGAACACGGGTGGTAAAACATAGGCATAATAATCTGTGTAAATGAAGTTTATTTTAAAAACTTAGAACCGTTTCAGAACTGTTTTAGTATGCCCTAACCTGAGAAATACATAATTAGGTGACCAACAAGATGCTTTTTCCATAGATAAATGTTTGAAGTGTTAATACATGATAGCTTCCCAAACAAAGTATTTAAATCTGAGGAATTTCCGGAATAACTTCTTTACAGTTCGGGCGACAGAGCACTGGAACAGGCTGCCCAGAGAGGTTGTGGAGTCTCCTTCTTTGGAGATATTCAAAACCCACCTGGATGCATTGTGTAACATGTTCTAGGTGACCCCGCTTGAGTGGGGGGATTGGACTAGATGATCTCTGGAGTCCCTTCCAACCTCAACCGTTCTGTGATTCTGTGAAATCATTAGCCAATTATTAACGAATTAAATATAGAAATAATATAGTCAGAAAATATCATAGAGTCTGATTCTGCTTTTAATGTAGCTAATTTTATCTAAAGGATCTCAGAGGGGTTTTATGTCTTAAGCAACCCTTTAGCAACCTTCAGTTTCTACTTTTTCAACTTTCTCCAATCTATTTAATCTAAGGATTAAAAAACATAATGGTAAATTATAACAGCATTCTCAGAATGTTCTGTAATAGAAAATCAACAAATGCATTAAAAATTTAAGTTCTTTAACAATGGTTTTACATATATATATTACATACATACATATACATATTTACGTATGTGTTACATATGGATTTTTTTTACCCAAATTGCCCAGGTTGGAAAATCTCTTTAAAGAGTCCTGACCTTGCATGTTTACTGAAGTAGCCCTTTGCCTTTGATTACAATTACTTGCTTACTCTGCAGGATTGTTGTGGGATTCCTGAGGATTTATTTTTAAGGTCTGTTGTTTTTAAAGGGCGTTGGATTACCCAAATCGTGGATGATTCATGTGAAAATATGGTAACTACCTCCTTAAGGATTTTTAATCTCCGGTGCAATAGATGGTATTATTAGGATTTCTGTATTAGCAGTACATACTGATTTTTCTGAAAGCCTAAAAGTTATGTTAAGGGTTTACCTGCATGCGCATTTACATCACACACACACATATTTTGTTTGTAAATTTTTATGTTATATTTAGAGAAAAACAAATCTAAAATAAGTAGAAAAACACTATTTTTTAATTGAGTTGTAAGGCCACTAGCGTGATGAACAGGTTATTATGATATAGACGACATAGTATGTATGATATATATAGTATATATGATATAGTAATTCATTTCATATCTTTAAAGATTTTCTTCTAACTGCTTTGGTTTTCATACTATGTTGTGAGGTTTTTTTCTGATATTTAATGCATTTGTACAAAAATTACCATTTGCTGACTTACTTGTAATTAACTCTGTAGATCATACCTCACTCCAGTACGGGATGAAGAGTCAGAGTCCCAAAGAAAAGCTAGGTCCAGGCAAGCAAGACAGTCTAGAAGATCTACACAGGTATAGTTTTATTACAGCTTCTACATTTACAGAAACGTATATATCTCCCAGAGTACAGTGAAGTTTTAATTTCCCATCAAAACTCCAAATGATCAATTGATCTTCCTGGTATAAACAACTTGTTACCAGATGGAGTAAATGCCTCTTATTTCCTTTATTCCCCTGAAAGCTTGAGGACCCCTCATTATGTCCTGGAAAGTGCTTTTTCTGATCACCACAGAGTAATTTAATAGAAATTTGAAAGCAGAGATGCTTCCACTGGAGTTTTTGTTTGTGTTCTGTGAAAGTGGCTTACTCAAGTAATTGTATCGCTTTTATATAGATATGGACTTTCAATTCTCCAAGAACTAACAGCTTCTGTCTCAAAATTTTACTTGAGAATTAGGCATGGCATATAATATGTATATTTACATACATTTTTAAGTCTTTTCTGTGTATGGACTATTGAAGATAATGTGATTGAGTTGACCAACGTGTAGATGGATGGTAAGATCTATGACACAGAAAATACACATTCAGCCTAGTTTCCATGGACACTTGAGAGTATTGGGGAAGAGGTTTTTGATATTTGATATTTTGATATATTTGGAAGTTTTTCCCAATTTCTGTGAGAGCTACCTCATACTGAATTGCAGCCACTGCAATCCTTAAATAGAAAAAGATGTGACAGTAGCAAAATAGATGATATCTAAACAGTGCTTGAATGCTTTGTGGGCACTGGAGCAATTACCAGCTACTGTCTTCTGTAAAGTGTGTCTACCCTTCTCTCCTTGTCTGCTGACAAACTGAGAATAATCAGCAAAATTGTCCTTAGATAAAACAGAACAAAGAAATACTTCAGCCAGCATCCTTATCTGCGTTAAGGCCAGATCTATAACTAAATTATTTACTGACATTACTTTCAAACCTTTGTAATTCGAAACCCCTCAAATGTTTCTGGTTACTTTTCCTATTGAGAGATCCACATTGTTTGTCATGGGTTTATCATAGTGGAGTTCTTTTCTACTTCTTGGTAGTAATTCAGAGTCCTGGAAGATTGTTAAACCACAGAGCAATTCTTCTTGAATTGTTACAGTGAAAAAGCTGCAAGGAATTACTGTGTTACAACACTATCAGCAAAACAATCAATTAAATAAATAATGAGCTGGGTATTTGGCTTTGGAATAGGTCACAAAGAATTTTGAGCAGTATCTCCATGAGATATATAAGTTGAAAATTGCAGTATAGAAAAGTTATCTTTAATTAAGAAGTTGTTTGCATTCTGGCTTCATTTGAAAACTAGCGTTTAGCCTAAGAACAGCAAGGAAATAAGAAATTAGTTACAACTTTCTCTAGTGCTCTCAGTGTATTTCTTTGATGTGTTGTTAACCTAAAAATCCAGACCCAGTGAGTGAATTTGTAGGTATTAATATTTCAATTTTTTTTTAAGTATTGTATTTTCAAATGTTCTTTCAAAAATGTTTATTATGGTTATGATGATATTGGAGGGAGCTAGTGGATTCTTTAATGATTTTGACATGATTTTCTACGTGATCTGTCTGTACTAGTTCAACTAAAAATGGTGTTACTGGAGAACCTGTGGTGGATCACATTAGAGCAAACACTTGCTGCTAATCAGAGAGGGGTATTTGGTTCCAGGATTCAAGAGAAAAGTTTATAGGTAAAATATGTAGGTAGAATGTATTTTTTTTTAATAGAGAGAATTAATTTTCTTAAGCTGATTTTTATATTTAATAATAAAAAATGTGATCATCTATATTAATACAAGCCGAATGATATGTTGTAACATTGTTTGCTGACTGCTATTTTCACAGGGTGTAACACTGACAGATCTTCAAGAAGCAGAAAAAACTATAGGAAGAAGTCGTCCCACACGAACCAGAGAACAAGAAAATGAAGAAAAGGAAAAGGAAGAGAAAGAAAAGCAAGACAAAGAAAAACAAGAAGAAAAGAAAGAATCTGAAACTAAAGATGATGATTATAGACAAAGATATTCCCGAACTGTTGAAGAGGTATTTTCATGATGGGTCTCTTTAGGTAGAGAAATTATATGAATCTTAACTCCAACTATAATACTGTAATTTTGGTATTACTGTAAGCAGTCATTTACATATTTACGTTTTAATATCCTGTGGTTTATGTTTGTTTAATCTTTGTAAATTAATTTTGACATTTTTCTGCTGAATAGCCATATCATCGCTATAGACCAACTTCAACTTCAACTTCTTCATCATCCACCTCTTCGCTCTCCACCTCCACTAGCTCTCTTTCAACTTCAAGTCAACTAAACAGACCAAACAGCCTTATAGGTATAACTTCTGCCTATTCTCGGAGTGGAACAAAGGAAAGTGAGAGAGGTAGGAGTATTATCTGTGAAGTTGGTTTTTTTTTCTTTTAATTGCCAAAGGGCAATTTATGTTTCTAAAGACTGTTCAAAATGGGGTGTGATATGTAAGACCACTCTTAGATATATGTCACTCCAGGTTCTTGTAAGAAATTCCAAAACTTGCATGTAGAGAGGACAAAAGACTTTGAAGACTTGATGGTGTTTTTCAGTCTTATGGTGTGTGAGTCTGGGTTCATTTCTGTTTTCACACAGCGACTGTAACAGAATATCACGCTTCAGAGTTTAAAAGTGCAGGTGTCGAGGAGGAATTTTACTTGATTAAATAATCGCTAAGTAATTGGGGAGGAGGGTTAGTCTTACAGTGAAGGAATGAAACGATGCTTTCGTGGTTTCATGAGCATCTGAAAACAGGAGAGAAAGGGATACTTCTGGTGGTAGTGTGGTGTTAGTTCATAATGCATAGTGGAACCACACTAATATCTAACCGGTTTATATAATTGTACACTGAGGATGAGATGCTCGATTCAGAGATGAGAAAGATGCTTTTCCTTGATGTCACGGATTTTTTGCCTAGAGTTTTATTCAAATGTGAATTGCTATAATTCTTTAAAAATACTGTACCTGATCAGTTGCCTATCAAAGGATGAAGCGGTTGACATACATTGTGATCTCCTCTACTCTCTCTGAGGTGTGGCACTGTTAAGCTGGGAGAAATACATTAATTCGAGTCATTGATTAGATATAGGATTACTGATTGAAAATGGTTATTTTGTTATACAGAGGTTCAGATTAGATGATCCATTGATCAAATCTCCATGAACTATGCATCAGTATCACCAAGTTCTCTATATTGGTATTTTCTGAACAAGTTGTTAGGACTAAGCTTCAGTGTTAGGTTTTCTGATTTTATTCCCCTCCATCCTAACATGACCTGAAATTTGGAATAAATTTTTTCAGTACTGCATGCTTACTTAAGGAAACTCTTTCTAGACTGTTCTGTGGAAAAAAAAATGGGTAAATATTAGCTACAGCAGGTTTTTTTCAAATCATGGTTTTAGGAGGAGAAATACATTACTGTCTGAAAGCTCAAAGGTAAATCATCAATTATTAGGAAAGGTCGGTGTTCAGCATGACTACTTATATTTCTTTCTTCTTTGTTTAATTCTTGCTTCATGCTAAAAAATTCATTTACCTCTGAAGAGCAGTGATGATACAGTTAAGTTAGTAGGGATGCTATGATTTGAACTCAACTGTATGGTTTCTTTCTCATAAAGGAATAGCAAACTGAACAAACTTCCTAACAGGTAAATAACTTCTGTTTGGGCAGGTTTGTTTAATTTTATTTTTTGTGCAAGTTACTTGTAGGAGACCAAACGCAATTCTGACGTATTATGTCAGTTTTGAACTGCAATTGCATTTCTTTTAAAGAAAAAGGAAATCTGTATTACAGAGTTAATTTAATCTTTGAGATCCAATTTTATTCTTCTTTAGATGGGAAAATGAAGAAGACTAATGAAAAAGGGGACTCTAAGGAGGACTTAACAGACTTTTAAAACATATTTTTTTAACAAGGAATTTTTGATGTAAGCAAAAAAAAATCTTGTTTGAAGGATGATAAAGAACTGTCTTATACTTATCTTTTGTACTTTTATATAACTACTGACACAAACGTTAATGAATTATTATGTGAAAGTTTTGAAAATTGAATTTTAAATGCAATTTATGGTGTGTTACTGTTACACTGAAGCATTTTGTTTAGGTAACTGTTTGTTTAGGTTATTATGAATTATATGAATTAGTATTTTGAAATTGCTGTTCAACAATTGGAATGGTATTTATTTTAGAGCTGTGTTCTGAGGAATGCATATTACAGCAAACCCTGTGGTGAGGTTTGTAGCGAATTTATTTCAGGTAAAAATATCAATTGTAAGCATTTTAGAGACTGAGAAATATTTCAGTAGATTTTCAGAAAATCAGATTGTCCCATACTTAAATGAACAAGAAAGTTGTCATTAACAGAAGGGGGCAAAAAAGAGGAAGAAAAGGAAGAAGATAAGTCACAGCCTAAATCTATACGGGAAAGGCGGCGACCAAGAGAAAAACGACGATCTACAGGAGTTTCTTTTTGGACTCAAGATGTAAGTAAAAGACTGCTACTGCTGATTTATAGCAATGATGCTGATTTGTAGCAATATGGAATGCATATAGTATATTCTTAACATGGAGAACAGTTTAAAATAATAGAGTTTTTCACTAGCTTGTTCTGGAGAAAATGGTACTCATTCATTTTCTGTTTCTCCGTTGTGAAGCTTTCAGGAGCAAATTCAAAATCAAGTCTAAGTTATGCTGGTAATGCTGAAAAAAATTCTAGAATACTGTAATAACCTTAACGTAATAGGAATTAATCATAATCTTTAAAAAAAAAAAAATTGAACAATTCTTTTCTATTGCATGCGTACCAAAGCTGTAAGAATGAGACTCATCTGGCATGTTACAAGTAGCTATGTACTTAAAGCTGAAAGAACTGTTGTCAAATTAGAAGGAATATCACCAGTGTTTCAGCAGATTACCTTTCCCTTTTCTTTGTCGTAGGAACAGCATATAATTTTGTAAAAGCAAGATTTTTCAGTGCCAAATGCAAAGCTCTGTTTCCTCTGCTGGTACTGAAAGCAAGTGCTTGTCTGAGAATTTTCATCTTACATCCCATATATGCTCTGTATATTTTAGATAGGTAGAATTCTACTACTTGTAGCTTTTGATATTAAAAATCTAGAACACATTAAATTCTCAGAAAGCTTTCAACAGCTTAACTGTTTTTCCTCTCCCACCTCTTTCACCAGAGTGATGAAAATGATCAGGAACACCAGTCTGATTCAGAAGAAGGAACAAATAAGAAAGAAACTCAGGTAATTAAAAAAAATGATAACTTTATAACATATATCCTAATTGTAAAACTTTCAGTGCAGTTGGATTCAAATAAAGTAATGCATATGATGAAGTCCTTATGAGTGCTTTCTTAGTCATAATTTGATTTGTGTTTCAGTGCCATTTCCTTTGCAGATTTATAGTGAAAATCTTGTCTTCTAGCATATTTATGAACTGCAGAATTTTATAACAATTTTAATGTGTTAACAACAGGTAAAACTGTCTTTTTCTCTTCCATTCTGATTATGTAGAATTAGTACCCAGAAGGTGTTGGTGAAATTTCTGACATATAGGTCAGGGACATGTTGCAGCAAGTAACTGGAGTGAGTTTTCAGATTCTACCATGCAAATATCTTTGTTTCATCTGCTCTTTTATTTTCAATGAAATGATGTCCTGTGACTAATACACACTAGAACCTTTTTAAATTAAAAAGTGGTGTTGATAATGTAATTAACATCTAATGTGAGAAAATATTAATATAAGAAAGCTTAGAAAGTTAAAGAGCACAATGCACCTGATTTCTACATTGAAGAAAGAAGATTTCTGAACATCCTAATTCAGTATTGTTAGTTTCGTTAAAAAGTCAATGGCAAACAGTATAATTGGCTTGATTTGATGTGAAAAATCCTTATAAATTGATGCATGAGAGTGGGATGAAGAGGGCTTAAAAAGGAAGTAGCAACTTAAGCTATACTATAAAATGGTGTAGCAGAATGTATTTCTTTTGACCTAATCCCTGGAGTAACACACTAGGGAATCAGGGTCATTATTGAGTAATAAAACTCAAGTGATGTAAAAGCTTCCATTACATGTCCTTAACTGGTTTAGATGTTGGTTCGTTCCATCCCCTTTTGTTTTGCTGTATTTTTGATTTCCCTGCCATGTTAACATAAATGCATAGTCGTCTTTCCTCTCCTCCCACCAGTAGCTGTTGTTAGATCTGTAATTATTAGATCTGTAGTTATTCCATGTTCTATTCTGTAGAAACTTGTTCTGCTAGAGTGTAGTCCTTGTAATAGAATTAGACTTATATAAAACTACAGTGAAGTAGTGGTAAATCAGGCGCAAAACAGCTTATCAGAGCTTTAAAATGTTATGTAGATTTCAAGTAGTTTCCTCTCTTTGATGAACAACTGTTTAGAGTTTTTCAATGATAAACAAAGAACTAAACAACTAACTTTTTACAGTACAGTATTTTGCTGCCTCTAGAAAAAAGAAGTGGAATAGACTTTGAGCATTCTAATGGCAATCTGTTACCAATTCTATGACAAAAAATGTATTTTTTGATTTTACATAAACTGCACTTTTCTTTTTGCAGTCGCTAAATCCACTTACAATTGACACAAATCTTGCATGTTTTGTTGTAGAAAATTCATGATTATTTGGCTATAAATCCTTTTCATTTTTGAGAGAAGGAAAGAGATGGAATAAATTAGAATTATAACATTCAGACGTTCAGAAAATACTTATGCTTTTTCAGTTGTACTGAATATTTGATGTACTACTCAGAAAACAGAAGTCTTTGGAAAGGCTGAAATTCTCTGTTACTCCCTTATGTGGTGCTGCTGTTGGTTTTTTTGCTCGTTGAAGCTACAAGCCAGAAGTAGAAGATGGTAACTATAAACTTTGAAGAGCTTTGGTGGTAATTCAGGAATTTAGAGGAGGTCAAAAACAAGCCTTGCACATGCTACAAAGAAAACTAAAGGGCCTTAGACAAAATAATTTCTAGCCTGAAATCTTTAAGGAACTTGACAAATGCTTATGCTTTTCATTTCAGAGGTCTTTGAAAGAACTGTCTTACAAGATTTCAGTTTGTACTTTCTTGTTCCCTATACAGAACTATCTTTTGACATCTCAGTTGATCATTAAAGGAGAACAAAAAGGAGAACTATTAAAATGAAGTCAAATTTTGCTAGCACTATGACAGTTGGAGGCTGCTGTAATGAAATTTTGTTTAGGCTTTTGAGTGCTACAAGATGAAAAATTCTTTAATTTGCAAAACAAATGACATGTTACTTACAGGAAATCGTTGTTCCTCTAAGGAGGATAATCTTATGTTGTAGGACGACAGTTCAAATATAAGCAAGTCTGAAGATCATTTTGGCAGCTGGGGGATTTTATATAACAAACTGTTCCAGTGAAGCCTCTTTTTCAGTTACATTTTTGCCTTCATAATCCAACAGTCATCTCATGGATTTCATTCTGAAATTGAGACTGTGAAGAAATAAATTGTTTTTGTAGACAAGTAGGTTTTACCAGTGTAGCATTCTTGGGAAATGGAGAACCTTACTTGCACCACCTTGTTTAACTTTTGGTTTCTAGGAACGGTTATGACGGTCTGAACTCTGGGGACAGAAAGAGACAGGAATGAGGAACCATGCTGTTGGTAGCCAGAGTGTGCCAGAAATAGGTATAGACCTTTTACGTGTGGGTAAATCTGACCTGAATTTAGTAAATAGGGAACAACAGAAAGTTAAGGATTGCTCAGTTTTAACCAATATAGGCATTTGTTATGTCACTGAAGAAGAACTATTTTTGAAAAGCACAACAAATTTCCAGGAAGGTGAAAAAACAGTTTTACCAGAACATAGTTCAGTAATAAGTTTCCATAAAGCACAACTTTGAACGTACATACCAAAGTGATCTGTGGAACAGCTCACATTATTGTCAAACATGCCTGAACAGCTCTCTTTCTTGGCTGGCTGAAGGGGAAGATGTACTTAGATTACTGATTTAAGTTCTGTTGATGTAGTCTTCAGGAATTAATATGATCTCTTCCTTTTTGATAATTAGATTTTACTTTGAGTTGAACTTCGTCTTTGGATTAAGATTCACAAGTTTTCTTTGCTTTTTGAAGTTATTTGGGCTAGCTATTTGTCCTTAAGCAAAAATAGCTCAAAGTATGAATATTGAAATCTGATTTATTATTAGTGGAATGCTGACCAGACCGTCAAAAAGACTTAAGGTATAACAGAGTTGCCAAGTCTTGTGATGATGTGGAAAGTCGTGTTTGCTGTGCTTTTTAAAATTTTATTCCACTTATTGCTGCTTTTTTCTCAGTGAGCCACCTTGTCGTTCCTTTCCATTCTAGCCATCTTTTGTTCATGGAAGTATGTCTTCTGTTACTGGAAATGGTGCCCCTGTGGCACAGTAAGAGATAATGAATGAAAAAGAAGCCAGTAACTTGTAGGAGATGAGGAAATTTGAGGTAGAATTCAAGCACACGAAATCAAGGGTCTTTGAGAGTTCAGCTTTTCGTGGTATGAATATTTGCAGGGAAAAGAATATGGAATATGCATGGTGAAGGAGAAATAATGTGTACTTGAGCAGGAGATGAGAATGGGAACATGATCTGTTAGAGAAATGATCTGTTTAAAAGTGGGCAGAAGACAGAGATATCAAATGACAATGATACAAATTGTATTACTTTTATTATCTGTTTGTCCGGTTTTCATTAGCGTTGAAGCTTGGAATGCACTTGAGCTACACTCAGAAGGATACCTATAGAAGTGTGGGGGCAGCATAAAAAAACAACATGAAAACAGCAAAACAAAAATCTCCCCTGAGATAATGTGTTTAAAAAATAATTACCAATTTAAATAGGCACTACAACAGTGCTTAGTTTATAATTAAATGAACTGAAATTTTATTTAATACGGGATCAGATATGTGACTTCTGAAGGGTGAAAGATAGCCATATTAGAATAATGAATGTTATTAGCTCATGTAATTCTGCGGGAATAAACATGAGAAACTGGCATTATTAGCACTGGTTAAACATTGTACTCAGACTTTGTTTCTTGGTTTCACGGCTGTGGCAGTTTTATAGAAGTACTCATTTATCCAGTGTAGACAATTCGTGAAATTAATATTTTATTCCCATTACTAGAAGTTATCCTAACCTCACCAAAATGTGACGTATGTCTGGAAGCCCAGTGTACATTTTCAAATACACAGTGTGTTTGGGGGGGAGGACACTCTTATGGTCAGTACAAACTGATAGCTTAGGGTTAGTGTCAAGTCAGCTGGTGTAGATGAGGATATGTATGCTTTCATTTTTCCTTACTCCTTGGGTGCTGCTTCACGTAACTTCAGCTGTCACTGTCTCACAGTCTGCTCAGTTCTGTGAATGTGTTAAGAGCACCCATCTCATGTAATTTGGATGTGCAGGGATATATATCAGTGTTGGCCTCATTTGTCCTCAAACCAACTTTATGCAAAATCCATAGACTTAAAGTTACAATTAAAAAAAAAAAAAAGTAAAAAAGTAAACTGTGAAAAGTTGTGACTGAACTAAGAGAAATCAAAGGGAAAAATGAAATTTAAAAAAAAAAAAAAAAAAGATAAAACACCACTCCCCCAAAAAAACACATTTTGTGACAAGTGAGGGAAAGAAGAACAGGCACGTGCTCAAGAAACGTGCTCCTCTTCCCGTGAGTTCTGGGGGCTGGATACTGCTCGAAGCCCAGCAGCAGGGCTTCGCAGCTTTCAGGAAATGGAAACTGCTGACGTATGCTTTTCTGATGGTCATGGAGTCCTCACCTTGCTGCTCAGATTCCAGATCTCAGCCAGGAGAATGGGAATGGGCTGGGTTGTTGCTTTCCTGTCTCGAGCAATTAGTGCTTCCCTGTCTCCAGGACTGTCTTATGTCACCAGCTCCTATGGTCTCCCCCTGCAGAGCTGGAAAGTTCTGTTTGCAAAATGTTCCATGTCTGACTTAATAACTTGCCTTTCCATTTGGGAAGCTGTACGGCAGCAGGTTAATGGAGATCCGTGAGGCTTTCACATTCCCATGACATCATGGGAAGCCCACTAGAAGCAAGGAAAAACAGCCTTTAGAACCCTCTTTGTTAAGAAATAATGCAGGAGTGGTGTCATCACACTAGCTAAAGGGTAAAAGGCTTAGTGTTTTTGTTTGTATGGTGTCCCTTCAAGGTAAAAAGAAAAAACCTAAAATCTTTGTGAACAAAGGATCCTCTGTTTGGTTGAGAAGGAAGGAGTAAGCAGTGGGAAAGAGGTTTTTGTAGGTCATCAATTATGGGGTGGAATTTGGTAATCTCATATGGATCTTAATCTTTAGATATGCAACATACAATTCATACTTAGGTGGAAGTTAAAAATGTTGTGGCCAGTAACTTAAAAACTAACCAGGTGCAGCTATGTGACACTTAACTGCAATGTTTTCTACAAAAATCTCTTAAGTTCTCAGCATTATTCATTCTCTTCCAGAAAATGACAATATTTTGATAGGAGTGGTTAGTCTGTCGCACATACTTTTGATAAACCATTTGTAGTAAATCCACTTCAAGGTGTCAAAGGGGAAATTAAGTGTGTTATGGAGAATGTGACTATTGTGACAATGTAGGTTAAAAAAAAACACAACCTCCACACCACCACCCCCAAAAAACAAGCACAGGAGAAAGCTCCAGCCACTGCTAGGTGAACATCATTGGAGGATATCCAGGGGAATATACATCAGTAGAGTGAAATGTCTTCACTCGATTATTATAAAAACCAGAATAAATGATGAATCTGTATTGACCACCCAGAGGGGAAAAAGGCTTATGTGAGTGATGTAATGCTTCGAGGACACTCCCTCAGTCTTAAGTCATCACTTTTAATGAAATTTCACTCATCAAGTAAAGTGAATGTACTGTCTGCCTGTGGATGCGCCTGTAATGAATGAATTAATTAATATAAAAAATGAAATTACATAATTTAAATTTAGTCTACTAAGTGCTTCCTTATGTAGTTGGTATAGCAGCTAGTTTCCCATTGATGTATGTTGACGCAATGATCTTGTAGCTTATTTTACATTATTATTTTAAGCTGAAGTCATTATTATGTTGACTTTTCAAAAACATTATTGCTACTGTTACAGAAGAAGAAGAGGAATAGGGAATTCAGAGAACAGGGTCCCCCCTGCTGGGGGTCAAGTCGCAGAATGCACCAACTGCTGAACTGACTGTTATGTTAAGGACAGTCCAAAATTTTAAAGTGTAATGCTAATATCCTTGTAAACCATATTCTGGCAAACACGTTTCTAGCACATACTTCTCTTCTGTTCCAGACAACAATACTGCAACTTGACAATACTACTGGATAGCATATGTGCTGTAACATAATTGTTGAGTTATGCTTGTTCACAGATTGTTATATATTTTATTTAAATAAATTACTGATTTGATCTCTTCTTTTTCTCTCTTTTTACCCTTCCCAACCTCAGAGTGATAGCCTTTCAAGGTATGTGTGATTTAAGTAAATTAATTTAAATTTGTTACACTTTTTAGTCACATATTCTCATTTAAATTTGTTTATGTACAAATTCAGCTTAACCTCAGTATTAAGTTGGGTTGAACTTCAAAAGGCATTAGAGGCAGTTAAAATTTGCGTGGAATATGGTTGTAGACATACAGTTCTGTGTTTTTTTCTCCATTTGTTTGTGCGACGCTCAACACTAGGGAATGTATTTGTAGTGCACTGAAGGCAGGCAAGGCATTTTGTGGAACATCATGGATACGGATGGTACCATTCCCTACAAATTTTTCAATATGAAGTCAGCTTTTACAAAAAATTAAAAAGAAAAAAAATACTCTACTGAAAAATGTCTAAGAAATCTCGATAAAAGTACTACAGCCTCTGAAAATCAGATTTCCTTACAATTTCTTAAAAATGAAAAGGTAGAAATATCAATCATTAAAAAAAAAAGGCTTGCTTTTGATTTGGACCTGTAGAATTAATTATTATGTTCTGTCTGTGCTGAAAAACTGTTAAATATTATTACAGCACCTAAACCATGAAGAATGAGCACTGCGAAAATATATAAAACTGTATTAATATTGGTTGTAATTCACTGTTTCACTGTTTAATAGGATAAGGACTTTGCTGTAGATTTGTTTCATTAGCTGCTCCTGTTGAAACAGGAGAATTCACAATAAGTAGTTTGGAAATCTCCTTCATTTCTCTAACAGAACTTGGAGAATTCATCTTGGATGATATTTTAGAGAGTACTTTTTAAAAACCCTTCAATTAAAGTACTACACTTAAAGTAGTACTGCAATTAAAGTACTCCTTGCCAGAAGTTGGACTCAATCATCCTTGTGCTTGGACTCAATCATCCCTTCCAACTCAATATTCTATGATACATTTTTAAGAGTAGGTCTTCAAAAATAAAGAAGTAAAATATCTAAACAAACATAAAGTCCTTTAAGACATTTAAATATTTACTTGATTTAAATATTTTAATTTATTTTTTAAAATTTCTCAGCATAAAAGGCAGGCATTTACGTAGTGGTGGGCAGTTTTAAAACATTTTCACTCAGAGAATCTTGAAGTATACTGAAGAATACGGAGAGAATTTGCATTAAATTAGTATACAGTGGCTTAACTAAAATATGTTACTGCAAGTGGCTGTGTTCAGTTGGGTAATGGTACACTCACAATATCTGATACAGTGAGTAGTCTCAGTTTGAGTACAAAAGCAAAGAAAAATAAGAACTTTTCTTTTACAGATACGATACAGGATCACTCAGCGTGTCTTCCGGTGATCGTTATGATTCAGCACAGGGGCGATCTGGGTCACAAAGTTACCTTGAAGATCGAAAACCTTACTGCAGTAGACTAGAAAAAGAAGATAGCACTGATTTTAAGAAGGTATCTGATCCAGTGATTTTGGTGTGAAAGTAATACTTGATTAATGTTTTTCATAATTTTTTTCATAAATTGGAAATAATCTCACGTTATTTCACAAATGCTGCTTAGAGCAACTCAGCTTAACAGAGGAGCAGAGGAACCACTGCAGTGGGGGAATACATACATTACAAAACAGTTTATGGCTTTTGCACTGAAAAAAGTGCAAAGGAGTTGAAAGTGCAAAAGTTCAAAGGCAAGGGAGAAATCCTGAGGAGCCAAAATGTATATTTTTATGACGAATGCTATTAGATTGTTTTTGTAGTTGATTGTATTATTAATACTACTTTATACATGCATGAAATCCTATATTTGATCTTTGGTAGCTTATAAACATGTGATATAGAAATTTGTTTAGATCTTGCTTTAAAATAGAGGAGTTTGTTAAGAAAAAAAAAAGGTGTACTGTAGTGTCTAATCTGTGATACATGTGAGGTAAGTTGTGTGCTCCCTGTGCAAAGTTGCTTTTCTCTATAGATGTCTGGTAGCAGTTCTTTAAAGTGTTTGCTAATTCTAAACATCTTTAAACTCTATAACTGATTTTTACTTCTTAGACTATTAATGTATTTCTTCATTTTACATGCAGCTCAGACACAGGTTTTAAAATGTTCAGCTAATGTCACAATTCTTATTCAGTGTGTTTTTAAATTAATATTTTGTCTTAGCTTTATGAACAGATTCTAGCTGAAAATGAAAAGCTGAAAGCACAGTTACATGATACGAACATGGAACTTACAGATCTTAAACTACAGTTGGAGAAGACCACTCAGGTTTGTATAAAACAAAAGGCCCATACTTTGCTGACAAAGTAGATAGCAAACTAGAAGCACCCCAGCATATGGGTTGCTATTTACTAGGCATCAGCTTTGTTTCTTATTCAAAGATGGGAGTGAAGAAGAGTACCTCTCTGTTTCTAAAGAAAAAAGAGCACAGGATTCTGGTCTTCAGCTGTGAACAAAATGTGTGAGACCATCTCCTGCTTATTTAAGTACTGGTGGTTCTTGCCAGCATGTATGTGGAACTTCTTTGCAGGGTAGGGATAAACGCTTTCTACACTGTTAAGCCTATGTTCAAACTGTCAGTCTGATTTGATTAATTAATTCATAAACCTGCTGGCAGATTGGCATAACCTGCCAGTTCTTCCTGGTTGGTTAGATAGCCTTATCTTAAAACTGAAGAGCAAATAGTGCACTTCACTTACAGGTAACTGCTCTCAGATAACAGTGCTGCATACAGTAATATTATGTATGTACACAAAAGTGAAATTCTTCTTAAATTGCTGTAGAAAGAACGTTCCCCTTTCTCAGATCACATTTGCCACAATTTACCAGTGTATGTACTTCACTGTCTTCCATATGCAACCTGTAAATATCAGTAAAGTACATTTAAAAAGATGTTTGTTTTGTAAAGCTTTTAGATAGATATACTATATTGCTCCTATTTGCCAAAGGCTACGTAAGATTAAATTACTTAGGGATGGTCACAGAGGAAGTCCGTGATAAATCCAGCTCATTCTTTTTTATTTCAGTGTTACTTCCCTGAACATATTTCAAAGTGCTTTTAAAGACATACTTTGGACAGAATACAGTAGTAGTTGCCCTTACCTGAAATGTCCTTTTGTATTACTTTTCTTCAGTTTTACATTGTTTGAGAACAAGTACCAATGTCTCTATTAATTCCGTGTTTCAGAGACAAGAAAGATTTGCTGACAGATCACTCTTGGAAATGGAGAAAAGGGTGAGTTTCTGCCAAATATCTACTGAGTAGTCCAATACAGGCTTTGTTTTAGTTTGTTTTGCAACCCCTGGCTTGGATATATTTTAGTGGGAACAGAAGCCTTTCTTACAACTTTCATTTTTTAGAAGATTTGGGGATTTTAGGTTTCAAAGTGGCAATGAATGTGAGATACTGTGAGATGGAATCACTCTTAAGAAATGCTTTCAGGTTGTCTGTTGGTTCGTGATAACCAGGTTCTAAACCCCACTGCCCTCCAGGATTCTGCCGCTTGTTCCATACCTCGTCCAAAACAATGTTGGCTCTCCAGAGAGTTAAGCAGATTCAGAGCGTCTCATCTTTTAATGCATTTCCAACGTTCAGAGACTTTAATTTCCTCAGAGCTTTCCGGAGGCATGTGTGTCGGGTTACCAATTATTATTGGTAATGAAGTAGCTGTTTCTACCCCACAGACATCAGACCTCAAACCTGCTAATGATGTAAAATTAAGCATAGTCTGTCTCTTTCCGTGTACTGTAACTTTTCCAGAGGGAAAATGACACTGCGTTGGGGCGGAGTGGAGGCAAATGAACGAGCAGTTTGGGAAGAAGGGCATTAGGGTGAGAGACAGCCCTAAATTGACAGGGAAAGGAGATGTGTAATAAATCCACATGTGAGATAGACTGCAGGAATCGTTTCAGAAGTTGTACCCATGATAATTTAGGCTGTAGTTTCATGCTAGCTTAAAACCCATCCCGAGTTCTGCAACAACTTAAAGAAAACTCAGTTTCTTCAGTTTTGATCCTGACTTCCTTTATGGCCACATGTACCTTTCTCCTCCCCTAACCCTGGAGTGACGCATTAGATACTTCAGTGGGAAGAAAACTAAATGGGATTTGACAGTAATGAGTGATATGGTATATATTTATTTATCCCTGGTAAACTTCATATTTATTAGCCTGATATGTTTATTTTCCAGTATTTGAGGTTTAGAAAACACATTCTAAAATGTAATTCTGCAAATCTATCTGGTAAATAAACAAATGCTTGATTTTACAAGAGGACGTGGAGATGCAGAAATGCTCTCAGGCACTTCCTGAAGTTCTATTATTTTTATCTTAATAATCTCACCAGATAATTGCAGCGGCCTTTTAGTGCCTATTTCTTCTTGTTTTTGTGGCATCCTGCTGTAGGCAGTGATTTCATCAGCAGAAAAGTTTCATCAGCAGCTTTAATTGGTTTCTTCCTTGCTATCATGGCCACACAAGTGGACATTTAATTATTTCATAGGTTTAGCTGTATGCATTACTATACAGGTTTCATACTGCAGAATATTCTGTAGTGTACATCTTGACATTATTTCAGTTTTAAATTACTGTGCTACTTTTTACCGAAAATAGGCCACTGCATTAAGACAATTGGTTATCATTAGGAATTCTTGCACCTTTTTCTTGTAAAGACACTTATTCCAATAGCAGAAATGTCTTTCCGAAACGTTACTTTTTCTGAAGTTATTAATACCGAAGCTAGCAGGTAAAAAGATAAATAAAATTAGTGATAATGCTGCCTGGCTGAAACATGGTTTACACAAGTTTTAGGATATGTTCCTTGTATTTTTATAATTTTAAATTTACCTCCTTTCAGACAAGAATTTAAAATGGGAATTTATTTGTAAATGTATTTTCCTCGTTAGAATCTGGAGCTGGTTTCACTTTGAAAGTGACTGAAGTGAGATTATCAGCTGCTACTTATCAATAGCTGATCTCTAGAAATAAGCTGACTAAATTCAGTTCAGATGGTGGGTCTTTAAGAATAATTGTAAAGACATCTATCTATGTGTGAAGTAACCATATAAATGTAAAAGGTAAAAACAAACTGTAGAGCTTTTCTACGTATACTTTTCCAAGTATAAAACTTCAGTAAAATAAAATATAGAATTAAAGATGTTCATATAAGTACATAGAGAAAAAGGGAGGACAAAAGTAAAGAAAAACCTGAAGACATCTTTGAACTATGATATTTTCCAGTTGAACTGTACCTTTTCAGTAAAGAAGATGGGAACATTTATTAAACCTAGAATTTCACTGTGACAAAATTTAGAAAATACAGATTTTTAATTTTATTTGAACTTAGCCTTTATACATTGGTTTCCATGATGTGATTTGATGACGCTTTGTCAACATTTTTAATTTGAGGACTGGAAATAAGTACATAGACAAAAATACAGTTTTTGTCACTCTGAAACAGTCTGTCACTCTGAAAAGTATGTTAAAAGCTCTTTTCAGAATTTCTTATGACATGGTCACATGCAACTCACACTGCAAGATTTCTGTATAGATCTAAATTGGAGATATGTTTAACCCATTTCTTCTAAATCTAGAATTCATCACCTGGGAATTTGTGTTGGGGAGAGCTTATTTTTTTTATATTACTGAATAAACAAATATCTGGGTTTACTTACTTAATTTTATAACTCGGGGGTCAGTTTTTCACCTGTGTATATCCACGTACCTCAATCTCACTGCACCAAGACTGTGGTTTGTGGTTGCTTCAATACATACAAATGAGCTATTGTCTTTTATAAAATGAGAAACTGGTTTGTGCTTTTTTTCATATTGAGAACTACAAATGTTCTTGGCGTACCTTAAAGAAATGTTGATGTATATCATGAGATTTTACACTGCTTAGGCATTTGAAAGCCTTTTTTTGAGTCCGGGGACTAACCAGATAATACTGGCAATTTTTCCTGCTAAAACTCTGATGTGTTGTTTTGTTGGCATTTCTCTAGCCACTTCCTAGCAGAGTAAGAAGGAAAAAAAGGAAACATAGCTTCATCTAATTAGAGCTATATATTTTTGCAACAGATCTTATATCTAAGCCAGTCCATTTAAATGTTTCCTTTGTATTATGTGAAGTATGCAAAGTTGATGAAATAAGGATTTTATTTTATTTAACTGGTTTTTATTGCTAATAGTTATTCTTAAACAAACTCAACATGTTAGGTAAGCAAATGCATCAAAAGGACGAATGGTTTTTAGTCCTACAAAACCAGTAGGTAACTAATAACGTTCTAAGTAATGTAAGATGGTGTGGGTTTTTTGTTAGTCACTTGCTTACTGCAGTTAACTCACTGGTACTTACTATGCCATTACTATCAGTCTTTACTTATAGGAAAATTAGTAACTTGAAGTAGTTAAGTACATTAAGTACTAACAACTGCAGTAATCTATTACTTTGATAAACTTTTGAAGTTGTATTCTAAAATGGGAAAATGTTGGGGAATAACTGCACTATGATTAAACTAAATTAAATGATTTGTATCTGAAAGGTGACCGGCAAGAGTCAGTATCTACTGGGCGGTATGATCTAACCAAAGTTTTACACACCTCAGTCAATGCTGCTTGCTGTTTGCATAACACCATTGTATGCAGATGCATATGTACACTTTGCAATAATCTGTTGCTTTTGCCTTTCACACTTCGGAAAGATCTGAATGTAGAATAGTGAATAACCGCAGCTGCTTTTACATGAGACACACTGCATTGTCTGACACAGAAAAGCAAGCAAGCAAGCTATAAACCCCTGAAGTCTACTGCATTAGCTGTTGATCTGTCAGATGCATTGAAAATGAGGTTTAAACAAAACAATATCGTTTAGAAATATGGTAGTGTGTCTGCACTGCAGACTGCAGCATAGTATAGAAAAGCCTAAGCTAATTTTCAGTACAGTAGCTTGGGTATTCTGATCAGTGTTACCAAAACAACCTGAAGTTCTTGACAAAGGCTAATTCCTCCTGCTTCTCAGGTAAAAAGGGAAAAAAAATCATACCAACTATACTATACTAGAAACGCAGAAAATATTCAGGAAACATTTACTCAAGAAGCAGGTGGTCTTACGTGGCTAGATTTCTTGGTACTCAGCTGAACTCACATAACGTAAGTTTGGGTTGCATCTACACTACGTTGCAGTTTATAGTGTGGACAGATCCCACTGAGCTGAGGCAGATTTTTCAGCTACGTTTGCTTGTCTATGAAAGCTTACGCTTTTGTGCTTGTTTCTTTTAATATTCTTGTTTGTTTCTGATCATTTTCTGCATTTCTTGTATATTAAGCTTTTATGGAAACTCAGCTTATGAAAAATAATTCCAAACGGTGCATACAAACTGTCAAAGTTTTTGTAAAGGAAGGGGTATATTACAAAATAGGACTTGATGTAAATTTTTATATCTCTTCCTCCTAAGTTATTGAAATTCAATATTGAAATATTTTCTGTATATCACGGCCATCACAAGTTTCCTGTCTATGCTTCTGGTTGTATGATCTTTGAAACTTGAAGTGTTTCACAGTTATCACAATATTTACAAGCATTAATTAAAAAAAGAATAGTATTGCTCAGTGTTAACACACGTTTTCTGATTTAGGAAAGAAGAGCTCTAGAAAGAAGGATATCTGAAATGGAAGAGGAACTGAAAGTAAGTATTGTTAAACTGTTGTTAACATGGTGTATGATTATGTCAGTGGCATTAAACAACACTTAGTCTAGCAATATTACTGCTCTCTATAATTTCATTAGAAAATAAGTAAGTTATAACCACATCTCAAAATCACTCGTTTCATTTAGTTTGTAGTGGGGCTGTTTTTCTGGCATAAGCAGTCATACATGTAGGACTTACTTTCTAGGAAGGTACTGAGTCTTACACTTCTATAACATATTGGCTGACAAGAAGCATTTGGAGATGTTTGCCATGAAACATGTTTTGATCTAATCAAGACAGAATAGCCATCTATGTTTTTGATGCAAAACTCTCATATTTTAATAATTTAAAAACAATTGTATCATATAATTCCATAGATTAAGCATAGATTATTCCATAGATAAAGCATTAAATGTTGCTTTGCTCAAAAAGCTTTATCTCATTAATTTATGTATTAGGCAGCACGTTATCAATATCAAAAGAAAAAACTTCATTTGTATAGAATGAAAAGTAATGAGTTTTTAGTTAACAAAAAGCAGCAAATTTAGATTTCAGATGTTGACAGCTAAGTACCATTTACCACATGCACTGAATAATAAAAGTTGTGGTATGACTTTTCTCATTTCCTGGTTTATCAACATTAAGTTCTTTGATATAATTAAGAAGACAGAGAAATCCTGCAGGTTCACTTTGGATATAATATTGGACAGAGCCAACCAAACTGATAAAATTAAACTGTAACTAGACAACCAGTGGAACATGATGAAATAGAAAACATTTTTGTACCCCATAATTTTAAAGCAGTACCACTGTTTTTGACATTTGATAGTTGTCATTGATTAATAAGTTTCCTTTAAAGCTCATTTTTGAGCTCCCTCTGGTGCTTGAAAACTGCATTAACTTCCAAATCCTTTTCATTAAAATACTTGCAGTAAGGTTTGTTGTTACAGTTGAGACTGATGAGCAGCTGTAAACAGAAGGCAACCACAATGTCTGTAGCTCCCTTGGATTCAGGCCAAGGTAGTTTCCTGTAAGGAGGGGAACACTGTGTCTGAGGTTCCTTGAGGGAGAGGTCTTTAGAAGTGAAATATGTAGAAAGCTAATTGTGGTATAGGAAAATAATTATTTTTAAAAGTGGAAGACAGGGTATGAGTTTCTGTCACCAACCTGTAAATTTCTGTTAGGGATGGTTGGCCTTTTTCAAAAGCTTACATCTTGCCTTTTTCAGAAGCTTACTTTCAATATGCAATATGTGAAGGTTTTAAATTAAAGATTAATACTCTTCCTGACATTTGTTGCACTCTCATGCACAAGTATATGTTAAACGTACCATTATTTACTGACTTTTGAATAGGAGATTTAGTTTGTGCAATTGGGATGTTAAGTAAAGAATTCCAGGAATAACTCTCATTGTTAATGTATCCTGAACTGTTTTAGAAAGCCGTGACTAATCACTGCTGGTTCTTAGATTGCTTTTCAGGAATGTGCCACTTGCTTGATACTTTATTTTCACAGGAAGTTATCTACTTTAAACAGGACTGTCTCTTCTAAGTTTTCTTTCAATTCTGTTCATCTCTTGTTCTTTTCAACATAATATATGTGTGTTTTTTCCCCATTTACACTCCTATTTCTTTGATTCCTGCAGAACCTGCAACAAATAAAGCAGATTCAATCTTTGAGACACATAAATGAGCGCCTGGTGACTGAGAATAGGGCCTTGACCCGTGTGATTGCCAAACTGTCAGGGTCCTGTAGGCAACTGCGTTCTGTGGACTTGTAATTTCTTCCTTCTCCTTTGTGTAGCCAGGCAGGTGTTGACAATAAGTTTGTGCTTGGGCAGAGTTTTACAATTAACACTTGTGTGCTCAAAACTGACTTACTGCTCGGTTATGGAAGTGTGGCTAAAGCATGGTGTCCAGTGTACCAAACAGAGATGTCACAGATACGTTGTTATGGTGTGGTGTTGCCGATACTAGCACTGAAGCTTGTCATTTTTCACTTGAAGCTAAGTTGGCAAGGATTTCAAGAGACCTTAGACATGTTAAAACCCTGGGCAACAATTTGAAAGGAGTTGAGTTCACACTAGGATAAACTGAAGTCACTCCCCTGTTTTGATATTTGAGTAAATGCTCAAATTGACAGATTTGTCTTTGGTTTTCCAACAAATTGAAAGTGACCTTTTCATACTGCAGTATAATTAAAATGCATAAAATTGATACAAATCTGGTCAGAACTAAAGAAAGTTTGAGAAATGGTTGCAGTACTGTGCATTTCTGAACAGTTGCATTAGCAACTTAGTTTCTTAAATTTGTCTGATTTAGTGTTTAGAGGGGACCAAAGTTGTCATCCGTTAAAATATATCAGACTTTCAAGTCAATTGATATTTTCTATACTAACTTCCTGTGCAGTTCTGGACAATCCATATTTTTATCTAGACTAAGCTTAAAATACCCAATTTTAGCACTAAGTCAAAAGTCAAACTGATTTATATTGCTATATGTGTAGGCATTCCAGTCATGGGCCACAATCCTATCATGCAAGGATGACATAAACACCCTGCCTAGACTGTCAGATTGAGCAAATCTATTGCCCTTTCTTCCTCCTCTTATATAACAACTGCATGGGGTGGACGTTTCAGTGAGGTTTTAAGATCTGTAGGTGAAAATAAAATATTTTTTATTCTGCACAGTAGCTCTTGCTAACCTGCTTCCCTTTGCTTACCCCCCTTCTCTTGTAGAAGCAAGGAGATGAGCATACACTTTTTTTCATTCTGCTCAGAGTCAGATCTCAGGTTTTCCCCACTAAGAGGTATGAAATAAATAGCAAGTTTATCCTTTGGCTTTATGTCTTCCTGAAGTTGACCTAACAATAGGATGCGGATAGAAAGGTTGTTCTTGGTCCAGGCCCTGCATTCCTGAGCATTCCGTTGTGTTAACCCTTGCTGAGTGAGTCAAGTCAGCTCAGTGACCTGGCTGAAAAGAAATCCCTTTATTAGTTTTATGACTTGATCCATCTCACCCCAACGTGGCTGTGTTGCTCAAGCTAACGCACAGAAAGCAACAGGAGCATATTGCTGCAGGAGAAGGGAGAGCTGTCCCTTTGGGGCAGCTTGTCTTACAGCAGCTTCAGCTAAGCATGGGTTTCCAACACAACCGAGCTTAATCTAGTGACTGCTGTCCACAGCCACACATCCATGCCATCTTTTTTTTTTGCTTTTTATTCCTTTAACCATGTTAAGCCATTTTAGGATGTTAAACCACAGAAAACTATCTGGCATTCCTTTTTTGTAGGGGAATTTTTCAAAGGCAGATCATTGTGGAGCTTGAGGAGCTGGGCTAGCGAAAGACAAGCAATGGAAACATAGTAGGGAGGCTTGATATTGCGATGCAGCTTAACCACAGCAGTGTGCCTGATTAATCTGAACAGGTACCTTAGCAGCTCGTGAGCTTTTTCTAATATTTATTTACAAAGCTGTTTTATAGGTACAAACTCTTATATCCTCCAGCAAACACAGTCATTACTACTGAGTTGGCTCCACATAGATCAGGTGATTATTGAAAAATTATTTGATCAGCTACAGTACTGCAAAGTTCATATCTAGTTATATAATACAGATAGGCAAAAGTAATATAAGTAGTATTATAAAGTAATATAATTATAAAATTATAAGTATTATGAGTAGTAATATAAAGTAATATAATACAGATAGTGCATTTGTAATCTTATTCAAGAATCTCATCAAGGCAAGCTACGCTATTAATTTAGTGAAAAGCAAATTCGAATTACAAAGTATGTAATGGTAATTTTAGTGAATTTCGTGAAAAGCTTTTTCTTCTGCCTCTGCACATGAAAGGCATGTGGTACCACTTCATAAGAAGTCTGAGTACCATAGGAATGCACTGCTCCAAGAAAATTGCATAATGTCTTTGGCTGGTTTTAGTATGTAGATTTATATGTTGGGATTAGTATAGATGGGAAGTATAAGTATTTTATGTTACTTGAGCTTATCCTTTCTGATAAGTCTCCTATTACTTACAAATCCTTTTGTCTCCTGCCAGCTTTCCCTTATTCTTTAGCAGACTCATAACAAAAGAGAAAATATTTTCTTAATATGTATTCTACCTGTTAGTTTAATCAGAATTAAAATCTACAGAGATCTGCAAGCATGTAATGGTACTGGATTATGTTAAAGCTCTAAATTTGAACAGTTTTTTGTTTTTTTTTTTTTTTGTTAAAATTGTTCACCAGAAAATATATCAATTTCTGTGTCTGCCTGTTTGTATTACGTATTATTGACTGTAGCTCCCTAGTCACTAAGCTGAAAGAAGACTGTGAAGTAACTGGAGTTGCGTTGAGATTTCACTGGAAGGCGTACAAGGTGACGCTTGTTGAAATACACAATTAACAAGAACAAAGTCAGACTCCTTTGCTTCCTTGTGCATAGCTAGATAAATGCTTTGTGGTTCCACCCAGGATCTTTGGTATGAAGTCTGTAACAGAATGAAAAGTAGGAAAGAAAGGTGTTGGTTGCTTTTACCAAACAAATGGTAATTTCATTGTTTGCATATACACATCAGAACAACTGTAGGTTTATCCTAATATTACAGGTGCATGCACAAGTGTGTGGTACTTTTATGCCTGTTAACTGCATATGACCAATAGCACGTGTATCTCAACCCACAGTATGGTGGTTAGATGGAGTCTCCAGATTGGTTCTTGCCCTCCTTTTCCTGATAGACCCTCTCTACTGTCCAGACAAGACACTGACCTGAGATCACAAAATCAAGGCATCAGAATGAAAAATGTGGAAATCATTTGATCCCTATATGCGTATATATTAGAATTGCCTTGGATAATAGAACAGCTTTTTGCTTTTTTCCTTCTGAAGGCACTATTTCACTGAGTCGATAGCAGCATTAATTTAACTGTCCAAACTCTCAGAACACAAAACTATTTCCTCTTACTCTTAGGGTTTTTGCGTGTGTGTGTGTGATTTTTCTCATTGCATTGTGAGTTTTTCAAAAAGTAAATTAATGTCTCTTCATAGCATATACGTGATAAGAAGTGGTGATAATAGGCTATTTAACAGTGTAGAAAGCACAGATAACGTTTGAAAATTGTCAAATGATTACTCATGTTGCTCAAGTTCAAACACGTTGACGTGATTTTTGAAAGTAATCAGTGTTTTACAGCACTTTATGTTCAAAGCACAGCTTTCTCCTGACTGTAATGGAAGCTGTAGAATTAAAGAGCTTTGATTCCTTGTGAAGAGCTCGGTGTAGGTGACTTGCCCTAAGCCACACCGTGGAGTAGAGTAGGAATTCAGGTTAGCAGAATTATTCTGTGGAGACCGTCGTTTTTCCTCTTATGTTATCCTGTGATCTTCATTTCACATACTCTGGTACTTGCAGTTAAAGAAACTAGAGATCCTGTAGCCTCAGTCATCCCTAATACACCATCATGTTCCACTCTGTGAGAGGATCTGAGGAATCCTTTGGAGATGTGTAAATGAAGCCTCTAGTGTAACGCATGGTTAATTAACCCCACATTTTAAAACTTCACAGTTCCTTCTGTTCCATAATAATGTCCTGAGTATCATGGAGTCAAAGGTATAATTTTGTTTGGATAAAGCAAAATCAAAACTAGTGGCGAGGAAATTTCATCATGAACAATTCTGTAGCCGTTGTTACATAGGTCATCGGTTGGACTTAGACCTCTTGTATGCTCTTGGACCTGAGGTTACTGAATAACTGCATTGCAGGAATAGGCTGATAGCTCCTGTGTGAACGTGCTGCTCGAAACCATACACATAATGCAGCTATGAGTTTTATAGGTGGTGTGTTATCAGTGTGTGAACATAGATACTGAGAATTTCTGAAATTACCTGTAGCTTCTCTGACAAGTTATGTTCTACCAGTACAAGCCTCTGTGCACTGACTTGTCCTCCTTTCCTGTCTGATCCTGTCCAACTCTCACCTCACTTGGCTTTTGCCTTCCAGCTTTTGTGCTTGTGTGTCACCCATCTCCTGTGGCAAACTTAACTTGCCATCTTCTAACTTGTGTGCCCGAGTATGCAGCCTGGTGTTTCAATATCTGATCTTGTGTGAGCCATGCTATTCAGGGATGTGATCTCAAATTATAGGATGTGCGTTTGAACACCAGTTTGGCAGTGATTGGAAGATAAAGGCAATGAGTTAATAAGCTGAATCACACTGTATCTGATCAGGATGAAATCATCCAAGAGCACAGTGGTAGATTTAATTAGCCACAGCATGTTGTTTTGAAACCACGCAAGTGCAGTATAGACAAGCCCCTTTAAATTGTCAGTAATTAACATTTTTTTGTTCTGCACTGAAATCTGGAGCATTTAATTTTCTTATGCTACTGTAAATGCTTTTGTGGAGAGGCTGCTCATCTGCACCACTTAGTTTTAATGTATCTAGACCAAGCAAATGAAAACCCCTAATCTAGAGCTCCTAACTGTATCGTGCTAAAAGGTGAGAAATTTCTGAACTGCTGATACGAAGGGGGACAGTAACTGCCAAAATACCTCAGCTGAATAAAGATTTTTATCCCCAGTGCTTGTCTAGTCTTGTTGCTTTTACTTAGTGTATAATTGCAAATAACCATTGTGTTTCGTTTTTGATAGATGCTACCAGACCTGAAGGCAGACAACCAGAGGCTAAAAGATGAAAATGGGGCCTTGATCAGAGTTATAAGCAAACTTTCAAAATAAAGGGTTTACTACAGCAGCAAATAACGGTATTGCACATCACTAGTAACTCCAGTGGACCATAGTATGGCAGTCACTGGAAGTGTGGGAAGATCCCTTGGAGACTGTCATTTTCAGATATCCTGCCAAAACGCCCTCTTACCTGTGTGTTTTTTGTATCAAGATCATTGTTTCTGTTAAAATGCAGCTGCTGAGAAGATAAAATGACTGAGAAATCTTGTTTACAGCTACAGCATAATAAGGAAAGTGTTCAAGGCCAGATACGCCTCAGATATTTAACCAGTAAGCCTTAGTTGTACATAAACACTTTTACATCAACAAAAGCTTTCAGCTCTCACAGAAGACAGTTACTCAATAATGTTTTTGTTGTGCCACAATTCCCAGGTTTTTTTCTATACTCAGTTTTTCTTTAAATCTTAAGTTTGGATTTTTTTCCCTTCTAATTATTCATGTACCAGATTTTCTTGTACAGTGTTTCCACAGCTTTACCATTTGCAGAGACCACACACCCTTTTAAATTACATAACTGTGTAGCTACCTAGAGTTGTATTGTCCAACCACCTGGAACAGAGATGCTTGGTGGAACATTTGCTTTCACTGTTTGTGCAATATGCATTTATTTCCTATACAAAATGCTTTAAAAGTCAGTTGAAACTAGAATTATTTTAAGAGTCCTGTTTTCTGCCTTTATTGGTCACTTTAAAAAAAAAAAAAAAAAGTTTGTAGTGAAAGATGTTAGATCCTGTAATCGTCACATTCATTTGAGCAGGTACTGAGTGATGCTGTATATATAAATGTGTACTGGTTTGATTTTTCAGACCACCACGTGGCATGCTTGAATATATTTCCCTATTGCAAATGTCTGTTAATGCAAATTAGGCTACTCCAGAATAGTGTGTTTAACAAAGTTCATTAATTTTTATGGTATAAAGAATTTAGACATTGTACATTGTATGGAGCCCTATCTTTACAAAAGGTCTAAACTATATAAAATACTTTATTATCTTTTCTTCCCATTTTTTTTTCATTTGATAGTGTTCACCATAATAAAAATTGCATAAATATAACTGCTTCACTACATTTCACATACCTGTATTTATCTGAGTGCTGTCCAAAACTGTTGTGCTAGCCAAAGTAATGTTACTAAATCATTTGTAAAACATAACCCGTTACACTCACATTAATGTTTATATGCACTGTTGTTGCCATGTGAGAAGGCATCTAATTTGATAACACCATCATGTCAGACCATTTTATACATTTCAGTGGCCTTTAAAAACAAAAAAGTACTTAAGTGAAGATCGCTTTTGTTAGAAACAGCTTTTATATTTTCACTAAACCATTCAAAATACAACATCCTATTGGCACATAGTTTATTGCCTAAAACCACTGAACAGATCAGCCATTAAAACAAATTGTACATTGTAAAGCTTGTAGTAGCTATTGTATTATTGATTATATTGTATACTATATTAAATGTGAATTTGTACCCCTTCATTTAAAAAGGTCATTGTGTTCTACTGCCTACTTGGGGGGGAGGGTAGTTTTATGGGGGTGGGATATGTTTTGGTAAGGAAGACATGATGTCCTCTCTCTGTTGATTGGTTTTTTGAAGATGTAAGGTTATGCTCTTACTACCAAGCTCAGGATTCTTGATTTTAAAGGTACACAGATAGTTTGAGATATCTTATTGTAATTGATCTGTATGAGAGGTGGGTCTGAACCATAGGGAACTTCCATTGTCGTATGCTAACGTAAAATAAGCAAAGAATTGAACAGTTTGAATGGCTGCAACGTATTGAGTTCTGTTACAAGACAGTTAGGCATATTCTGGATTATATTTGGTAAAGTTTGGGTGCCTGTGAATGATTAAATAAGTGTTTCTAATATTTTAGTGTTTTATATTTAGGTTATTTATTCTTTATATCTAAAAAATGAATGGCTACTGTGCTATATTGATTTTATTGGTAGTACTGAGCAGACCTTGTATCTGCATGAAACTAGTTGCAAAACCCACTATTTTGGAAAAAAAAATGTATTTTGACATATACAAATAAAATGAATACAAACTATTTTAAATGTGTGAAAGTTTTACTGAGAAGTCATTGAAATTTGTTATGAATTTAAACCATGTTATAAGTTTGCTATTTAAATTCTTCGGTGGGCATTTTTCATTCATTGCGCTACTTGGATGCCAAGTTCAAGTACGTTTCAAAGATTGTAATCGAATTGTGATTATTTGCACATCGTTGTACATGCACATCTGTAAATGCAACAGTAAAAATGCCATATTTATGCAATCTGTAACAACTTGGACGAATGTTTCTATGTTTTACATAAACCTGTATGTGTGCAGAATCTGAGAACCATTTTTTATGCAATACTATCTGAATCTCACAAAGCAATTGCTAAACTTGTGTCACCATCATACTGTACTGATTGTGTTGCAGACCAAACACAGCCCCAGAAAATCATGCTACCACAGAGGCAAAATGGTAGCAGGGGACTACTTTATTATACAGGCCATGGTTTGCGTATGAGAAACACATTGTTGCTGGCTGGCTGCTGACTCTGGCAAGCTTGCTTAAATGACTAATGGCTTAAATGGTAATTCCAAACAGCAACCTACATTTTCAGGGGACTTGTCCCAGTGTGGAAAGGGATCTTTAAGTGCCACAGTTTACACCAAGAACAGATGGAAGCATGGAAGTAGCTGGTGCTGGAGAGGAAGAGACAATGGGAATGCACAGAACCACCCCCAGCTGGTAGCAAAGCCGTCACCCCAAGAGGAGGGGTGAGCACACGTGGGGAAGCAGCGCTGGGTGCAGGGAGGATGGAGGGAGTGTGTCTGTATGGGCTGCAGGACTTACTGGGTCCAAACGCTAGCAGTTACACCTAGAGTAAGAGGCTCTGGAGATGGAACTGTGTTTTTACCCACCGCATCTCCCTCATCATGAACAGTTTCCTCTGGACCTTCCCACTTCCTACCATACACCGCTTCCAGACTTTTGCTACATGTGTCAGAGAAGCTCTTTGTGTAGATTGGTGCAGTTGTTTGTTGAGCACCAAATACAAAACATGAGAGTCTTGGTGTTACTCTCCATGCTAAACTGTTTTGTGCTTAGATGAGCATTAAAACAATGGATATTTATCTTCCCTCTTCAATAGTTGTAAGCCACTGTTTGTTTGGTGGTTTTGTCTTAGAGCAAGTGTTCTCTCCTTTCTAGAAAACATAAATACATAGAGGTCATCTTGTAGAAGAGAGAAAAGTATGCTCTTGGGGAGCTGAAGATACCTGTGTCAGGAGATGTGCATCAAGGGAGAAGTTTTAATTATTCCCTTCATCTTTATCATACAGAAATGGGCTCCACATGAGGTGACTCCTATCTCTGCTATCTGACTTAACGGAGAGGTTTATATTCAAGAGTGAAGGCACCACTCAGTGCCAAAAAGATGAGCAAGATGGTAGACAGGAGATCTCTAATGCTAAAGAGGAGCAGGTAGCGAGGAGGAAGTACGGCACAATGCCAGGTGCTGTAAGGCATCACCATGTCAGAAGCTGAGCAGTGCGTGTGGAGAAGGGTAGGGGGCACATCAGAGCAAAACTGGTTGGTAGCCAGAGTTAGTGCCCCATTGCATCTGAGTTCCTCAACAGAGGAAAATTGTCCAAAGTTAGCAACGCTATGAATTGTGCCTCGCTGCGGGCTTTTAATACTGCTTGGAGGAGGCGTTTCTCTTTTAGTCATTTCTTTCTAAATGACATGGTGAAAGTAATCATTACTGACTCTTACTTGATCTGGGTGATCCTGAAAGTGGCTTGACTCTACACAGCTGGCACTTCACAGTTCCTTTACTGGCAGCCTGTCTTCATCCCAAGGTCATGCCTACCTGTGTAGCACGGTGGCTCTTCCAGAGAGGGGCTGGCGCTGTGTTGGTATTTGCAGCAGAAGCAGAAATGATCCCATCGGGCACGCCGCAGTGAAGTGCAGCCTGTGGTGCTGGGAGCTGCAGTTGTGGCCTCAAGCCTGTCCCATATGGAAGGTGTGGGCAGCCCTGCTTTCAGTGACACTGGGAGGTTTTTTCCCCTTTTAGTGGTAGCTTCAGCTCCTGCAACTTCACATGATGCAGTGTGGTCAGTAGATAATTTTGACACTTCAACTGTGCAGCTGATAGGTTAATGTTTTATAGATAAAATTTAATTTCCAGCTACAATCCTGAAGACTGTCACGGCAAAATGCAAGACAAAATCACTGGGTAACATACAGTTTGAAAAACTACACAACTATACAAACTTTATGTAAGTTGTTGTGGAACCTTATTTTAAAGAGGGTAAAGAAAGAATTGTAGTTGCCTTGTAAAGGGTTGCTTTCCCATGTTTTTTTTTGTTTTTAATTTCTTCTTTTCCTTAAATTTTGCAATTGTTTATTTTTTCAGTGGCTTATGAAATACCTTAATCCTTCATTTCTACTGCAGCTTCTGCTGTAGAATTTCCAGCACAGACTGCCCGCGAGTTCTTAAATAGAAAACTCCAGAAGCTTATGGAATTTTTGCCACAGGATTGTTCTAACTCTACAAAACAAAACAAAAAACAACAGCAAACCTATACAGGGCTTTAAATCTTAGAGCAGTATTCTCGCAGTCCTGATAATCGTCTCTGTGAAATTACATTTTTTTCCCCATGTAGGAATAGCCAGTCTGTCTGCCGGGAGTAGAGGAGACAATTTGCTGAAGTTTTTCAGAAGTTCTTACTCTACATGATTATGTACACATCGTTAACATTTAGCTGTGGTGATTCAGCTTCCTCGGGTTCTTAGGTTGAAGCCACTAACAACAAGGGAAAAAAATGTTGGTGACTGGAGGTATTTGCTTTACATGTGTTTTGAGTGCAAGAGCAGCAGTTGGGGTCTGTTAGACAGTAACAGCAAGTACCCTGCTCCAGTGACAGTGCTCTGCCTCAGCATAGACTTAAAGAATATACCAGTCCCAAAGGTGACTGCAGATTCTCATATGAAAGACAGAATTAATAACCCTCCCCCCTACAAAAAAAAAAAAAAGATTCAAAAACCCACAATGAATTGCTGACGCTTTAAAGGGAGAGCTGCTGCCACACCGATGAAGTCATCAGCTATTCTTACTTTTGTCAGCACCTCCCTGGTCTGTATTACTGATTAGATAGCAAAAGTATGTAGCCTTTAGAGAAAGGAGGAACTGTTCGTTTTTTCGTCTGAAAACATCACCTGTTGGATGTCTAATGTTTCTGATCTGGCCCAGGGATAATGATGGCAGGGACAAAAGCCCTGCATTCCAACCCTAATTATTTCACCCTTCTTGGTTGGGTTCTACCCATCTGTTTCGCAAGCCTATTAAAGCTTAGCAGAAGTAGTTAGCCAGGACAGCACAATTCATCTTCCAGTGTGGTCCTTCCAGCATTTATAACAAAGGGGAAAAAACAGCAAGAAAAAAAAGGGGGGGAGAAGAACCCTTGGTACCGTCTTTGGGAGCTCCACCTGTTGCACTACACGGTGTCCTTTGAGCGGGCAGATGGACTGGGCAGAATGGCCCCTTGAGCAAACTGTACAGCGAGAAGCAGTTGCAGACCTCGCTGGCCTCGAGCTGGAGTATCTCTGGACCCCAGAGACCCTGGCACTGTGGGTGGCTATGCCAGCCCCAGCCCTCCCCTACCAAAGAGGAGTGGGAAGCCAGCCCCGTTGCCTGTGTTAGTGTCTACATCACGTACCCTTGTTTTCAGGCTGCATCTCGGCCTCAAGAAAGGACAGGCCTGACTCGGAGTCGCTACGTTGCAGCTAAAATCAAGCTGCTGCTTTCAGGGGGGCTCACCCAGCCCCGCGCCCTGAGGCTTCCAAGGGAAAGGAGCACAGCATCATCCTGCCAGCTGGCACTGAATACATGTCTAGGGAAAAGGTACACAAAATACACGTGTGGGAACACAGTGTACTCACTGCCCAGACAGAAGATTTAACGGAAAAGTGAAATTGTTTAAAAAAATAATAAAAAAATCCACATTTGCACAAACTGCTCTTATCACGAGCACGGTTCTCCAGCTGTCATCAGCTCACCCCTCAGGTTTTTATGGCAAGCAGCAGGATACGAAGTCTTTCCTCCCACCAAATCTGCAGCCACCGGTGCTGCTTCATGCCCGCTAACTCAGCCCCAGCTATCCCTTCTTTCAGCTGCCGTGTCAGCCCGCTTTTGCCGCTTGTTTCCCCCCCCGCACCGACAAGGAGCGATCCGCTCCCGTTTAAAATCCCCGGGCGGGGCCGTTCCGGGCCGTGCCGGCAGCCAGCAGGCGGCACCCGGGGGCCGCGGCAGCCGGGCCCCGCTGCCCTGTCAGGGGCGACCCGGGCCCGGCCCAGGCCCTCGGGCACCCGGCAGGCCTTTGGCAGTGGGGTTTCCGGGGCTGCCCGCTCTTGTTCCCTGGGGGCAGCGCCCCGAGGTCCTTCTGCCTCTGTGCGAGCCGAGCCAGAGCTGGGCTGAGGCAGGGAGCGGGGCGAGGAGCAGAAAACTCGAGTTAATTGAGGCGTGAAGTGAGGCTGAGCACAGCAAGGCCTCCGTGCACGCACCTCGTACCAAAAAACTGTGAACGGTGTGGAGAGCTCTCGGCCTGCCTACTGGGCTGAAACTGACCCCTCGGGACAGGCTGATGAGCCTGGAGGAATGGATTTGGCTGGCATGGCCCTGCTGGAGCCTCTTGACATCGGTATCGGCATTGGCACTGGCATCGGTACTGGCACCGGTGCCCTGCACTGTGCCAGCTGCCCTGTGGCCTGGGAGCCAGCACATGCAAAGCACCTCAGGAAGGCTCAGCTGGAGCCCAGTGAGGGGGGGGGGGAAGGAAAATTTTAAAAAAGGAAAAGAAATCCTCCGTATCAGGCATTGGCAAGCCTGCGTTTTATAGCAGTACTGAACTTGGCTGAAATGCCAAATGCAGATTAACTCCTTGCCCAACCCCACTGCAGTGTGACCACCATGCAAGTGTGTTGCTTACAGGCTTTGCTTTGTAACCACAGCACTGTGTACACTGCAATATCTCTTGTCTCCTTTTCCTCTGCCTCAGTCAGTCTCTCCTCCCTGATCATTGTTTTGCAAACACGTATACTATACCACAAGCACTGCTCACTTTCCTTTTAACATTATTCTCCAGTCTCCTCCACCTTTTCTCCTCAGCCCTGCATTGGCAGGGTTCTGCCCCTATTTCCAAGCCACCATTTATACCTGTTCTGTGTGCAGGAGAGAGCTTTGAGCTACATTCTCTGTAGTTCAGGGTGATAGCCACAATAACCGAAAGATCCAAGAAGCCACTGCCCTGGAGACCTTAAGCACTCTGATTTTCCACAGTTTCTGGGGAGTGGCACTCAGCATTGCTACACGCAGACATCCCGTGTAAGAACTCCCTTCATGTTTTACTAACAAGTCCCTACAAGCTTACCGACATGCCACAGCTTCTGGAGAAAACTGACTCCATCTTCTGCTCATCTCGGCTGTCAGCCTCCTCAGCCGCTCCTGCACGCCACCCAGATCTCCGGGACCCTCCCGGGGCATTCAGCTCCCAGCACTCCTCAGTCAGTTCTTCTTGTAGTCACTGCCAATTTCTGCCCCGCTAGGCTGTCCCCACCCTTCTGCTTGGTCCTTGCATTTTCTACTCATTTGCTGCTTCCCTGTTGTTTCACTCACTCCTCAGAGCTGACCGTGGGTTACTTCTCTTGCTGATAGTTCCACCGTGGTATCTTCCATCAACTTCTCTGCTGACTACAACTTCTGCAGCCTCAACACTTGGTGTCCTCTCCCTCCACCCCTGCTACCTGCCGCCCCTTCCCCCTTTTCTTGCACCTCCTTATCCCGAGTCTCTCACAAGCACACATCCCTAATGGTTTCAGAGATGCCATTAATCTTTCCTGACCACAGGATCTTTTTCCCCTGATAATCTAATCTTTACTCAGGAGGAATGAGGAATGCCTCTACCAAGCCATTTAGTTCCCACCTACTCCAGTTTCTCTCTGACCCAAGGGAGTGCTTCTACCATAAACCAAGCACCGTACAAGTCACCTGTTCCTGTTTAATCCAGTTACTGCCCTCCTCAGGAATCAGCACTATTTTTCATAGGCTTTGTTCCTATTCTTCTCTGTCATACCTCTAAACAGATTCAGGTTGAAAGCAGTTAAAAGTCTTGCACTTTTTCCATTGAAATGTGGCTGCTTTGGGGAAAATTTACAAATAGCACTGGCTGTGGACTTGCTTGTGGGTGGTACAAAGTATGCAGCTTGTCTTCTTCCAAGTAATTTTTTAACTTAAAACTTCTTTTCAATACATATTTGAAACTTGCTTAAACGCCTTAGCAATTTTCACCTTGAAATAGCGAAGAATGTATATTATGAGCAAAACTCAAAATTCAATTTTAAGCATTGCCCACGCTGGTTTATATAAAATGGTTACGATATAGGCACATAGGTTTTGTTGTTCAGCCCCAAGCTTTCATGCTAGATGTTTATAGCACAGACAGGTATCACTGAAAGAAGTTTCATAAAGTACCATCATAATTTTAACAATAGAAAGTAAATTTCATTTTTATCTCATTTAAGCTGTTCTCTCCCTTTTTATTTCGTTTGCTTTCTTAGCAAGACTCTGAACTCTTTTCACCGCTCTCCCTCCTCTGCTTACACTCACTGATATGTCACAGCCATTGATTGATTGCTGTTTGTGTTTGTTTTGGACACTTCCAGATGATTGCTACTAATAACCAGTACTGAATTCCTGAAATATCTCCCTGATTCCTTCTACAAGGCAACTTCTTTATGGTCCGTCATATGAAGAACCCTGGGTCCTAGAAATACTGTGGCGCAAGAGAAAAGTAATTGCCAAACAAAGAGCTAGCTCAAGCAAAGCACTGTAAAAAGCCGTCACACTAAATTCTGCATGCACCCCAGTGAAGGCCCAGTTTCCCAGTGGGCCCTCTGAGGTCGGTCAGTCCATCCTAACCGCGTGCCTCGGGGGGACACAGCTCTGAGCCCCCCGCACGCCTGGTGCCGGGAGCCCTGCCCTGCACTGGGCGGATTGGGAGGAAGCTGTGGAACAGGTTTGCCAGAGGGACACGGGACAGTCGGGAGACCTACTTCATTTTTACTGGCTTTGCCTTGGTCCTTCAAAGAATCAAAACAATTCATAAGAGCTAGAGGGTTGTTTATCGAAAAAAAGGAAAAAGAAAAATCCCCGAAGGGTTATAAAGTGTAACTAGCAGACACAGACAGACAGCAGCCCAGTTACCACTGGATTTGGTTTCTAATTATTCATTTGCAAGCTTACATCTGGAGAAACAGAAAAACAGGAACTGAATTGTCTTTGGCAGGGACCAGAATCTGTTGACCAATGCTTTAAACCTACCCTGAGCATCAGCTGTATAGAGGCAAGTCTGTTCACAGCTTGCTGTCTTTAAGAGGAGGGAACGGGCTCTGCTGGTGCCGATAGTCCTTCAGTGCTGGTAAAAGCTTCTTGGTGTACAAAGAGTTTTACATTAAGCACTAATGGAGGTCATCAGATGTTGACATCCAGTCTGGAAACGTATCAAACATAACACAAAAAGCAACAAAGGTGGCGTTATTCAGATAACTTAAGGTTATCTTAACTGTAATGTAAACCTGTGATATTATTTTGGTCATACGGCTAAGTAAGCCAGCACTGAATTGCCAGGGTGACAGATATTATCTGAGGTGGCACAACAGCTTTGTGACCAGGTGGCCCCTCTGTACGGGTGGCAGCCCAGCTGGCTCCCTGAGCAGTGCGGAGCACAATGTGCACAGGCACACGCTGCAGAAAGCATCTAAGGGTAGCTCATGTCCAGAAGACTGCATGGTCCCTCTCTCCTGCGGGGAACTGTAAGGACACCAGAGCACCTCTGTTTGTTCCAGGAAGTGCAAGTGTAGAGGCTGGACTAATAAGCCAGCACGCAGCCAAACCCAATGCCTCCCTGATATTTTTGCTATGAGGGAGCACGGGCGCTCTGGGGCACCATTTTGGTTTGACAGACTCAGTGCTGCTCAGGTATGTCTAGATCATCGAATCATTAGGGTTGGAAAAGACCTCCAAGATCATCAGGTCCAACTATCACCCTACTACCAATGTCACCCACTAAACCATGTCCCTAAGCACCAAGATGGTACATGCTCAGATGACACCTTAGAACATTCTTCCCAACCTAAGTCACTTCACGTTCATCTACACTGAATTCCATGTACTGCTTTGTCACCACCCCTCAGCTTGGCAATTTGTGATTTTTCACTTTATCAAATTGTGTTATTTCTTTTCAATACTTTAATTTTGATGGATCCTCCATAACGAAGCGTTCTGTGAGAACCTCCCTAGGTTCCTTCACAGGGAACATGGAAGTGGAGCCAGAATGGAAAGACTGTCTCCTCTATGTGCTTCTTTTGTATCGTGCTCTTATCCTATATCCTGGCCCTACTGGTTCACTGTCAGGGTTTTGGAGTTTTTCCATGCCTTTTGCAAACTGGTCCTCAGGCATATTGGTAGCCTGCCTAAGAGCATTCACCCTTTTCTCCCTTCTCCCCCAGACACTGTAAGATTTGTCAGCTTTGGTTTTCCTCCACCTTCTTATACCTCACCGTGTAACATTCTGAATCCACGTCTGTTTTCCATCCCACTCCTCAGCAAGTTGCTCTAGGGCATACGCACTCAGTTCACCGTTCAGATCTGGCCCTAGAGAGTACCTATTTCGACAGTGAAAAAGAGGTAGAGTGGTTGCTCAATAAACTATTTCAAAGCTATGCTGACTGAACTTCATCACAAATAGTGAGGGGCAGCAAGATAAACAGAGCCATAGGTCTTTTTTCCTGTAAGGCAGGAAAAGCATACAGTGCAGAATGCGAGAAGCAGCGACTGTGAACTGTGGCAGAAAATGTTCTTATCAAGCCTTTGAAGTCATCTCTGCCGTCGTTCCTATCCAACAACTGCAAACTGGAGACAGATGGCAATCTCTACATGAGTTTCTCATACTGTAAGATGAAATACTTCGAAAATCAAGTAAACTTCCTTCTGTAAATTTTTATTTTTCTTTCCACACTGCACGCCTCCATCAGTTCAATGAATGAACTTTGCTCCAAGAGATGATAGTACATGGTTTGAAGAAACTATTTCATTATTTATGGTCAAATGATAGCAGAGTTCAAGAATGGTAAAGCCACATACAGAAACCAGACTAGAAGGTATGGCCCCTAGGACTGATCCTGAATGCTAACAGCTGCTGATAAATCCAGCTATTTTACAAAGCTTTGTTATAATTGAATGCAAGATTTCAAATCAGGACCTAGCACTTAAAAAAAAAAAACATGTTTTAAACATCCAATTCAGTAACACAGCAAATAGTATACAGTTGATATTTCAGTGAAAGAGGGAATGCCAGATTTGTATGCGTTTCCAGACAAAAACCAGAACAAAGTAATACAGCTAAACCATTGACCACAGGGACTAGAACATCACTAACTGTCAGAACCTTACAGAGGAAAACCTTGCCAGAAGTTTAGCACTGTGGCAGTAAGCTCCAGTGAGGGGAAAAAAAAAAAGAAGAAGAATTTAATTAAAAGCTGGAAGAAAAGTTTAGGAAATAGAAATCCATGCTGATAGGCTAAGCCTCTCAGCTTTAGATAGCGTGTACAGCTCAGAAGTAGCAGAAAGTTGTATTACATTGCAAGGGATAGCATTTTATCCACATTTAGACAAAAATGCAAAACCAACCAAGACCCAGTGATAAGAGAAGTTGGTAGGTAAGTTGAGAATAACCAAAGGTTAAGAGAGAATTTGAAAAGCAAACAGTACGGACGTAAACAGAAATAAAGCCTCTCTCTACATACCTAAAAAAGAAAATTTTTAGAGACAAAATATGCAATCACTTTGCTGTCCTGAAGCCAAATGGGAAGGATCTCCATGTTATCCTTCACAGCTTTGCTTCTTCACTGGGATCCACCACAAATGAATCCTCTGAAGTAGGGGGAAGAGGCCAGCGGTCAAGGCTCCGGAGCACCACCGAAGTTTTTAAACAATTTTGACTGTCTCTGACAGAGATACAATCTTCTGTTAGAGATATAACTGGGAATAGCAAGAGAGTGCAAGGAGGGAGACATGTACTTGCAAAGTGTACTTCGCCATATCTTGCCCTAGGGACATGGTCTGTGGCAGCGTGAGCGACCTGAGGCAGGAAAGCAGGCACTGGCACCAGATAGCAGGGCATTGGCTGGGAAAGCATTAGCAAGAAAAGGTTAAAAGAAGAGTCAAGATGGACAGCAGTGCTATGTCATAGGATCATTTTACTTTTACATGAAGATTTGACATTAGAAATTTCATGCAGCATAGGTGGGTTTTTTACAGAAAGATAGAGAGGAGTTACAGTAAGTCATTTAATGGGAAAGGTTTAAAGAGAAGGCTTTTGAAATTCTATGGATAAAAAAGAAGCATGTATTTCTGAGAAGAGATAGCAATAAGATTTCACTGAAATAGATAGGCTATCTGGGGTACAAAGTGGTGTGGGTGAGGATTATCCAGCAGGTGAAATGCAAAGCAGCAGAGAGGGGAGGTTTAACAGGACTGTGCTGGAGAGAGCTGAATAAAATTTGCAAGAGTGATGGAGCAGGCAGAGCAAGCAGGGGACTAACAAAGTTTGTGCTGGGAGAAGCAGCATGAAGACTGTTGGCTGAGTGGGCTTCAGAGGGAGGAGAGGAGGGCACACCAGGTAGGCGCAGTGAGCGGCAGCTTTGGGGATGCTCAGGTAAGACAGATGTGGCTGGGGTAAAGTTGGGAATGGAAGGAAAAGCGTGTTTTCAGAAGACAGGCAGGGAAATGCAGCAGTCTCCGCAAAGATTTCAGGGAGAGCTTCCAAAGATGCTAAAGAAGGAGAGAATGTTTCTGTGGAGAGCATATGGGCATCAGCCGGTACAACAAACGCTAACCAGGAGCCTGGGGACAACAGGCAAACAGACATTGGCGAGGAGTTTGGATGTTGTCTTTAATTTGCTCAGTTGGTAATACATTAAGGCATTCTCTATTTTATTTTCCAGCCCTTGAAAAATGCTACTTCATAAAAGATTATGGCTCAGATAAGTTTGTACACAGAACCTTAATAAGGTTGGATAATCGGTTGGATCTCTAGCAGAAGTCACAAAAATCTGAAACAACTTGCAACCTTATAAAAAGGAACCAGCTTTAACGTGCCCAATCCCACAAGGCACTTCATTTCCTCAAGATTTTAGGAATAAATGCCTTTTTTTTTTTTTAATTCTAAATTGAAAAGACAAAGTGTTTGGTTTTTGCCTGGCAAAGGAGATCAAGATCATCCTACCAAATCCTGGTGGTAATTTTACCTCTAGTGGAAAATCTCATTCCATAATAATGAATATACAAAAAACAATATTTTAAGGCTTAGGGACCCTTGTCATTATGCCAGCTTAAAACATAGCTAATAAAATGAATTGTATTCCTAGGCCTTAAGTATATCCTCGAGATTTTTTTTTTTGTAAGAAAAAAGAAATGTGCTGTTTGCAACCTACTCAGCTGTTCTCAGTTGTGGCTGAGGAAAACACGCAGTGTGATACTTAAACTATTTGGGACTTTATCCCTGAAAGCTCTCCAGCACAGACAATCTTATTGAGATGCAAACGTCTGACAGTCAGCATTTTTGTATTGGGCACTCAAAGCCCAACCTCACTCACCACAACATAACTCCTGTTAATATATAACAGACCGTAAGGAACTCAAAGCCTTTTTGGCACTGAAAAAAACACAACAACAACAAAAAAGGCAATGTTTTTTTATAGAAGATAGAAGCAATAAATCTAACAGCAATGGCAGATGCAGCTAAAGCCCAGCTGCAGTACTCAACCCACAGGAGAGGTGGGCAGGTAAGATGCTGCCCAAGCCTCGCAGGAAGACCTGGGTGACGGGGAGCTAAGGGAATCCTCAAACTGAAATACACCACTCTGTTTCTCCATATGCACAAGGTATTACAAATAATGACTTTGTTACATGATTTTTACACATTTTTAGCCAGATGGGCTGCTCATGGGGGGCAATGGCAAGGGGCGAAATGCTAGTGTTGTTACAGCTACACGATTCTCTCAAGGACAGCTCTTCATCATGTAAGAGGAAGAGTCTGTAAGAGGAAGAGTCTGACAGAATGGGAAAAGTGCTTTGCAGGCAAGAATTCACACTAAGGATCCTTTTTCTAAATTGTGTTTTCTAAAATACAGCTCAGTAGCTTTCTAACAAAACTCTCTAGATGAATGCGAAGGTAAGAATGTTTTTTTGAGGCAAGAGCTAGTTGAGTCAAGATTAAGTCAACGCTTCATTAAATGCTTGATCTGCAAATAGAAATATAATCAACTTCAATAATTTTTTACTGCTGAGCATTAAGGAGTAGAGCTAGTATAGACCTGTATTTTCAACATCTACTCTTCTGCCTATTAACAGCTTTCCAGCATAACACGGAACCATTAACCTGTTTTGTTTTGGGCTTTACTGTTAGCCTGAAAGATGAGAGGTTTTGTCTGCGCTGGGGATGCAGGTATCTGAACTTCTATCTATACAGACACATAAACTCCTTCAAAACCAACTGCCTCCCCACGAAAAGCCCTAAGCCCAAACCAGAGCAGAAATCAGATACGAGCTAAGTGAAATGTCCAAGTAAATGGATGATCACCAGCTGGGCATCGACGGTTGGTGGGGTGAGGCACAGGAGGTTCCCTCTGAACACTAGGCAGCACGTCTTTTCTGTGTGGGTGACGGAGCAGTGGCACAGGCTGCCCCGAGAGGCTGTGGGGTCTCCTCCTTGGAGATCTTCAAAAGCCACCTGGATGTGGCCCTGGGCAGCCTGCCCTGGGTGGCCCTGCTTGGGCAGGGCTTGGGCCTGGTGGGCTCCAGAGGGCCCTGCCAGCCTCAGCCACTCAGGGAGTGAGTGAGTGTGTGTGTGCGACTGTGAGTGTGTGTGTGAGATTCCCTGAGGCATTGCCCACCACTGCAGTGCTGCAAAGCTTGAGCAGGAACGGGGATGAAGAAGCCTGCTATGTGCGCTGTAGGGCACAGGCAGCCTCCCGCAGACATTTGGGACCCCGTTTTGCCAGGAATTTTTAACCTGTATCTATAGCATCTGCACCGTTTCTGAAAAAAAATAAATAAAACCGTTTCAGAAGTTTACACTCTAAACTCGTAAGGACTTTCATTAACCACACGGCCGGGCTCAGCATTACACCTCAAAGTCAGAAAAAAAGCGATGAGCAACCGCGAGACGTGCTGCCGGCTGGGCACGGCCGGGCTGCCCGGGCCGCCTGTGCCTCTGCACCTTGCTCCGGACCTGCGGGGAGGGAGGGAAGCGCCAGCCCCGTCCTTCACTCCCCGGTACGCGAGGCAGGACGAAGCGCACGCACGGCGACAGCGGCGACTTCCAGGCACAGCCCGGACCGAGCGTCCCGCGGGCGGCTTTTACAGCCCCGGCCCGACGGCCGCGGCCCCAGGGGAGCCCCGCGCAGGTGCCGGCGCCTCTCGGGTGCCGTGCCTGCAGCTCCTAGCCCTGCCCTGCCCTGCCCGGGCTTTGGCCGAGGGGAGGGGAAGGGGGAGCCGGGGCCGCCCCGGGGCCGCGCCTTCCGGGCCGGCGGGAGGCGGTGCCGCTCACCTGGGGCCGGCAGCGAGCGAGGCACCGAGCGAGGCACGGAGCCGCGGCCCCGCCGGGCGGCAGGGAGGGAGGTGAGCGCCGGGCGGCTCCGCTCCCGGCAGCTAGGGAGGGAGGCAGGGAGGGCGTCGCGGCCGGCGGAGGGCGAGGGGGGCCCGGGGGGGGCCCGGGGGGAGCCGCCCGCGGCGGCCGGGGCGGGAGGCAGGGCGAGGACGGGCTGGCAGCGGGACGCTTGACGGCCCCCCTTTTGTTCCCCGCAGGGTGTTCGCCGTCCGCCGAGCCTCCCTCCCCGCCCCCGTCTCGCCCGCCCCGCCGGGCCCCTCTCGTCGGCGGGCGGCGGCAGAGCCGCCTCGGGGCGGGCGGCGGCGGAGGTGCAGCCGGGGCGCTGCCGCCACCACCACCGAGCCGACCCCGCCGGGAACATGGCGACCGGCGGCTACCGGGGCGCCGGGGGCAGCACCACGGACTTTCTGGAGGAGTGGAAAGCCAAGCGGGAGAAGATGCGGGCCAAGCAGGCGCCGCCGCCACCGGGGGCGGCCGCCGTGAGCGAGCCCAGACCCACGGGGGTCGCCGCCCCGGCCGAGCCCGGCGGCGGCAGCTGCCTGCCCCCCGCCGCCCCGCCGGACCGCCCGGCGCCCCCCGCCGGCGGGGCCCTCAACTGCCTGGGCCTGGGCCGGGCCGCCCCCGCCAAGGAGCCGCCGCCGCCGCCGCCGGGCCTCGCCGGGGGCCGGGGCGCTGAGCCCGCCGCCGCCTCCACCGCCGTGCCGGGCTCCCCCGAGGGCGAGGAGAAGCCGGCGGGCAAGGGCAAGGGCTCGGGGCCCAGCGCCAGGAAGGGGAAGGGGCAGATCGAGAAGAGGAAGCTGCGGGAGAAGCGCAGGTCGACAGGTGTGGTGAACATCCCGGCCGCCGAGGTGAGCGCGGGGCCCGCCGAGTACACGCGGCCGGCCCCCATCCCCTCCCCTCAGCCCTGATCCCTGCCCTGCATTTCTTCCTTAAGCCACTGCTAGGGCCGCTGGAAGTCCGAAGGGAGACGTGTGCCCTCTAACAGCACCGTCAGAGCGAAGGAAGGCGGGTTTGTGGGCGCTGAATTGATGTTCAGGTGTAAACAGCGCTCGGTTTGGAGCCCGAAAGAATTTCCTGCGCTGGAAAAAATGTGGTGGTTGAAAGAGCATTTTTTTTCTTGAAGGCAGAGGAAGATATTTTTATCAGCCAACACCACTGTCCTCTGTGGTTTGCTACTAGTATAAAAATCTGGCATTGATTTATAATACTCCTAGAGGAATTCAGAAGAATGATAACTAAGTCTTTAGTTTTTTTTTTTTTTTTTTCAGTTAATAAGAAAAGCCACAGGAAACTTTAAACAAAGCTGTGTTTTACTCTCCAATTTTGCATTAATGCTGATTATCTATCTCTCCGTAGAAAGCATTTCTATTATCTGTTCTTCTGTTATAGATGGCTAAAATGGCAATAAAAAGCTCTCTTTCTAGAGCAGCAGGAGGAGAAGGAATCCTGTTTGCCATACCTGCAGTCATTAACACTTTCTTTTTGATACCATAAACTCGTTCAGAGCAGACACTTTCACACAGGATGGTATCAGAAGGCAGGGAATGCCTTTTAGGAGCTGTACAGGTCTTTTAGAATTGCATTTTTTAGGGGCTGGCCCTGCACTTGATCAGACTCTTTACCTGAACAGTCTCTACCTTGAGATGAAATGTTTTGGTGTGGGTCTTGAATATTACTGGTTTGGAAAGTAAGGGGCACAAGTGAGTTCTTTAATCCTCTGGGTTTAGAGCCTGCACCCCTCCTGGACTACCTTTGGTTGGTTTTGTATGTTCCCCCCTCACTCTGCCCCCATGCTCCTGTATGGACTCTTAAAAAATGCTGTGCCTTTATTTCCCCAGGTAAGGTGGTGCCAGTTCAGTTAATACTGGCTTTGTACATTGCAGCAAGTGTTCATCGTAAAACATCTTATTTGAGGGGCCTCTGCCATACCCCCTACCCACAGTCTTCTGCCACCCCCCCTTGAGGCTGGTGTTCTGCTTCTTTGAACTGGTTTTCTGAACTTGTGTATTTGTGGCTTTTGGTGGTGTGGTTTGAGGTTTGCTGGTGGTTGGATTTCTTGTTTGTTTGTTGGTTTTTTTTTTGCTTTGTTTTAAATATTGCTCAAAATATTCTTTGCTTTCCAGGAACACACACTCCTTGCTCAGCAACTGTTAGGTTCTTCTGTGTCAATTTGCAAGTGTAACCTGCTGCATTGCTAAGGGTGGTTTATTTATTACGGTTGAGGTATTTAGGCGTTGAGAAGCAAGCTCTCACCCATTCACATCCTGTTGAGGGCCTGCTCATTTTGCTGAGTGTCACCATGTGCTGGCATTTCTTGCAACCCTCTCATCTTTGTACTGCTTCCTTCTGAAAGCAGCAATTAGCATCACCTTACCTTTCTAAGGTCAGATTTTAATAAACGCAGATACCTGTTGTACGAGGTGTTTCTGGGGAGACTTGTTGTAAAGTGTTGCATTCTGGTTGGCATGTATTTATACAAAACTACTTCTTTCCAGCATTTCACATTTCTTAAATGTTTTTAATCATTACCACTTGCATTCCAAAGAATTATTTAACTAGGGAGCACTAGATCATTCCTGATGGTGGACAGATTCAAAAACTGTGTCCAGTGTCAAATGTGAGTAACTACTTATTAATGAATGTTTTACAGAGTATTTACTTGTGCTGTCTTTCTGTTTATTCATGAGGAAATGCTTTAAAGCACTGATTCAATACGCTCAGCTTAAGTTGTCTTGACTCTCTGTGACTATGAAGCTGAACTTGGACCAAAGAAGGCTGCTGCTGTGTAGATGATGGCTTGTAGACTGAACTGGCTTGCTCTTACAACACTTCAGTTACTTGGCTTCCTCCTTTAGATGCTAGGCTTAGCTTCAGTGTGCTGTGTGGTGATTTGGTAGTAGTCTACACTGAATTTGATCACTCACATCGTGCAGAGCTTCAAGTGCTGTGCTTTAGAACTGCTTTTTGGAAGGTGTTCTTTTAAAGCCTTATTGGCTGTTCTGTTGTCCTAGCTTTCAAGAAGACAGTCTCTCTAGAACAGCATTGTTGTATGATCAGCATGGCACTGCAACGGGGAATGGCGAGAAAGAGGAGATTCTGGTACTCTGAAATGAAACCAGGTAACTGGCTACAAAATGCGCTTGCAGAAGATACATACTGCCCTGGAGCTTCTTGGCCCAAAAGAGAATATGAAAACAGGTTTCATCACCAAAGAACCAGGATGTAATTTCAGTTCTAATGCTGTTGGAAAATGTAGTATTATGAAGTGGTGGAATAAGGAAAGTAAAAGTTCGGGTTGTCTCGTTTATGTTGAAGTGGTCATGAAAAATGTTAGCAGATCGTTATTTGTTAATGATTAATTTCTCTTCTGTTCAATAGGAAGGGAATGGAGCTAGGTCTTAAACAGTACTGTCTTAAAAGTATTTTGTATTTAAGTGATTGGAGGCCAGAAACCAAAGGGGAGGCCGTGGAAACAAACGGTGACAGGTTGGGTGTAGTGGCGAGGCTTTGTGTTTAGAGGCCATCGTGGTGGAATTAAAGGTTGGTTTATATCTTCGCAGCACTAGTGCTTATCTGGGTACAGATGCCTTTTGAAAATGGCTGCTGAAATGCTTGCAGCTTTGTTACTTTTCAGTGTTTTTAAAGTAGTGTCTTGATAGCGTGTTGAATCTTAGTCATTTAATTTCACTCTGAGTAGTGTTAAGCACTGTGGGATTTGGGCTTTGTTGCCTTGCAACAGGTCGTGAAAGGTAACTAAGTTGTATCTAATTATCATCACTCCTTAAGTTTACTTTAGTTTATTTTTTTAAGTATTAAGCTTTCCAGCCCACCCCACAGCTATCTGTTAGAAAGCATTTTTTCGGTCTGTAGATACTCACTTGATGCAGGTGTTAAGTTTACTTGTACCGTTTCCCCACTTGGAGCTGTGCTCGCATCTGTCCAAGAAACACACAGAGTTCCTATCGTGCTACGCTGACAGTGCTCTGCGAAGACCCACAAGGATGATGAGAGCCGTGTTTCGTGTTGTTAAAGCAGTTCTCCTGTCCTGCTCCAAGCAAAACAAGCCGCGCTGGTGAAAGTGCAGCTTTACTTTTGTAACTGTTTACACTGGAGGATTCTGCTGGCAAAGCTGCGCTCGTAAGCTTTTTCTGAACCCCAACCAGCAGAATAACAGCAGTTGTTGTGGTTACCTTTTTAAAGAGGTACATGTAGAGTCAAAGTCTCGGTTGATCCAGGAGGGAGAGTTAGATAGCTGGTTTTGCTGTAACATGCTTATGGACAGAGTTTACATTTCACCTGACCAGCTGGAAGTCCTCTAAATTCACACGTGTTCTTCGGCTAATAACAGCGCGATGAATGATTTAAAGAGGTGTAAAGAACTCAGATCTGTGTATTTTGCACATGAAGCTGCCATATGCGAGACACAACAGTCTCCTGACCTTTCCGCGGAAAATCCTAATAGCCTAAAGGTAGCGTAACAGGTAAAAACGTGGGCTCTGCATAGGATGTGCAGCCGATCTGTCCATCTGTTGTCGTCTCACCAGCAGCCCGAAGGGTTTGCCTTCTTGCAACCACGCCGGTGGCCCGCTGCCTTTCTCCCTGGAAGGGACTGCGTGCGTGGTGCTTGGTGGGTGTCGTACTGAATGGCAGCGTTGCCAGCAGAGGGATGAGCTCTGTCTGTGGGGAAAGAAAGGGTTCCTGCTACTAGAAGCCAGCGTGCTGCGATGCGTAGCTGACGGAAGGCTGCTGCGTTCCAGTTGGAAAAACCTAAGGAAACTTTAAATGCCAAATGTGTCAAGCGTAGCAATTACCGTGTAAGTTGTGAAGCAACTGAAACCTTCTCTGAATGGCTGGAAACTCGAGGGAAGAGCGGAGCCCCGTGTTGGTGATTGGATTCTCCTGGGCAGAAGTCTCCCTTCAGCAGAGTCTTTCCCAGCAATTCCCTACCTGAGGACTAAGGTAACTGAAGGAGCAGTTCTAGCCTTCTCTTCCTGTTAATGGGAAAGCAGCTTTGCGTTGTCCAGCGTCTCTGAGCGTTTTCTTGTAAAACAACTTGCTTCTCTTTGCTTATGTTGGAAGACAAGTGTCTCAAAAAGGGATGTTCAAGAAAATCCTGGGAAGTTGAACAAAACCTATTTTTGACCACCGATACCCTTGCCATCAGTGCAGAGGTGTTAGTATTATGACAGAAGTTTAAAATATATTTATTTGACCCGGATGACCTTTGACAGCATGTTAGGCCATCCTCCTGCTTGCTTTGTCAGTGAGCACATGTTTTTTACTACTTTCTATTTATGGTTCCTCCTTCAAGTGTGTCAGGGTAAAAGAAGTGATAGAAGCATTCTCAGGTTCTGATAAGGGATTTTATCACAATTACTTACATTCAGTCTGCTTCATTGTTGATACCTTTGTGAATTCTCATTTTGACTTAGCCTCTGGGCAACCTATGCGAAGGGCGTTTTCTTTTTCCACCTCTTTTCAGTACTTAAGCTTCTATTACTGCTTTTATTTTTTCTGCTTCTGTTGTTGTTTGTTTGTATATGTTTAAAGGCGTGTTTTAATGCCCTGACACTTACATAGGTAAGCTTGCGTGCTCAATTAAGTCACATCATAGATGTAGAAACCTGGGAGGTTTTCACTTCCAGAACCCTTGTAGCAGCTTCCAAGTCACTGCATGCACACCTTCCAAATCAATGGTGTCTAGGCACTAGATCAGCTCTGTTTTGGAACAAGGCTGGGCAGTGCAATAGTTTTCCAGCTGAAAATATACATGCAAATAGTGTAATTTCTCTTCAAGAGGTGATAGGGATAATTTTATCCTTGCTGTTTTCATAGACAGTCAGATTGCAGTCCAGTATCTACAGCTGGAATTTACAGCACTCGACCAGCAAATACTGACTCTTATGCATGTAGCTCTATCCAGTGCCAGTTCCTGCTGGAATAGGAAAGAGTGGTGGAAAAGAATCAGAACCCACCAATTTCCCCTCTGATTCTCTTGACTTTGCATTTATCTCGTAAGTGCAATTTTGGGAAGGTTGGTTTTTAAAATGATCTTTTAATAACGAGGTGCGTTTGGAAAACATTATTGTAGTTAGCTTTTTCACTCTCCTGTTTTTGGGATGAATCATTTCAAATGATACCGTTATTAGGTGGAAAATAAACACAGAGTAAGTAAAGTATTTCCTCCTCTGTCGAGTACTGAATTGTACAGAAAGTAAGAAAAGTATTTAGCTTAGCTTGTAATTGGTGGTTGAAGGCTTCTTAATGTTCTGCCTTGCCAGTTACTGCCTTTTCTTGCCGGTCTGTCATACAGCCAGTTACCCTAAAAAAGTGTAGATGTTGGTTGGCTGAAGATAAATATTCCTTTGTGTTGTTTTTAGGCTATTTCTCTAGTACTTAAGGGTGAAATGTTGTCTGTCCCATCATTGTTTGTTCCTAAAGCCTGATTATAAGACAAGATACATCTGGAGCAACAAAAATATAATTGTAAGGCAAAGAGAGGATACAGGCTCTCAGCTGTGCATTTGTCCACTTCTGCCCTGAAATAAACATAGGAAGCATCTTGCTCTGCACTGTAAACGGGGTGACTTCAGCCTCACTGAAAATCACAAGCAGGGAAGCGTCGATGTGATCAATTACTGCACTGAAGTGAGCATGCTGCTAAGTATTACTAAGAATGACTTACCTGACAAATTTACAAATGCTTTAGGTATCTTTTCTGTAATAAGTAATTGCTCTGAAAACACACAATTGTTGTTTTGTAAAAAAATATCTTGATCTAACCTTGAATTGGAGATGCTTTGCTTTATTGGTAGGTTGATGGTCTCCTACAAAGCAAAAAGAAGCTGCTTTTTCCTTGACTTTTGGCAACTAGTGGCTCGGACATAAATGCAAAAATAATAACTTCCAAGTTCATTTCAAGAGATTTAGACTTGTATCCTAAATGTGAGCAATAAGATAATGAGGTTAGACTATAGCTGAAACTTCCCCTCATGACAAGAGACGGGTATGGACAACCTGTCCTGAGTCTGATCATTAGATTTAATGTTGAGGTCTGTGTGAACAGCAGGTGTGCCTTCCGGCCTCTCCACCACTCCACCCCAGTTTGATATCGGCCGCAAACTTGCTTGCAGTACCTTCCATCCCGTTGTTGAGGTTAATAGCCACGTTGTACGCTGTTGGCCCTGGTACCAACCCCTGAACTGGCTGCCAGCTCAAGGTCATAGTACTGCTCCCAGCCTTCTCAGCCTGAAGATGCAGCCAATTTTCCACCACCTACAGTACACTTATGGGGCCCACATTAAACCAGTTTGGCTTTAAGGATACTGTTGGGAGCCCAGCTCAGAGGCCTTTCTTCACGCTATGTATTAGAAGGAAACTTTGAAGGTTTCTGGAATTGCTGGTGCAGAAAACCATTGTATGAGAGCTGCTGACACTAATACAGCTGAATTGTTACAATTGTCTGTGTGAGAGAAATTCCTTAGGATTTTCTCATTTCTTATTGGTAGTGGAAGTGCTGCACAATTTTTACTTTCCTTCTAGGGAGCAGAACTAAAAAAAAGGCAGTTTGAAAGATGGCAAGAGGTCAGTCTGTCCTGTTCTTTTACTTAATGTATTGTCTCAGGTGCATGAAGCTACTAATATGTTGGAAGAGTAATATTTAAAAAGATCTTCTTTGGAAAAACTGACGATAGTTTGATATTGAATTGTTTAAGGAACAATATTTTAATCCCCTAAAATTGAGAGTAGTCTAATGCAGCTATGCTGGATGATGAAAAATGAGTTGGTGTTTGGCTTCATTCCTAAGGAGGATCACCTTTGCTATCTTATCTCTCTTAAATATCTCAGTATTTAAAAGGGTATTCCAATGGTAATGGGATTAAATAGCAATCTTGAGTATTTGCATAGTGTTTTCTAAAGTAAGTTGTAATATTCATATAGCTGTGGAGGAAATAATAGCTTAGTATTACAAGCAAATCATGGAGACTGCAACAATGAAAGGCTAAATGAGCACTCCAGAGTTCTGAAACCTCATTGTTTGCATTTGTCATGTTTTCAAAATCCCTTTGTGACTTTGGGGACCATGGTTCATCCCACATCTGAATATTTGGAGCTAATTGCTGAGAGGCTTATTTATTTAACACATTTAGAAGGAGATATCTGGAATAAATTAACTTACAATATATTTTGTATTTCATAAACTTAGAATTTTGAGTTCCTTTTATACTAGAAGGAACAAATTATAGATGATGCACGTTTTAGATTTGTATACTTTGACTACTTATAGTGAAACTATGCTGATTGTAGTTTTTAATTTCCAAAGCTATAAGTAAATTAGTCTAAATGTATTTTTCTATTGTAGGTTCAGGAGACTGAAAAATATTGTGCCCCCCCCAAAAAAGGTGGTGGTATTTTTAATAGAGTGAGAGACTTCTGTCTGAACTGGGAAGTGTGATTTGTTTGTGATTTATGGCTTCATAACTATATATATATATATTTGTAAGAACTATTTACATGACTTTTTTCAGTACTTTTCATTAATTAAAAAAAAATACAACCCTTGTTCGACTGTGTTTCACAGATGTGACTTATGTGAGGATACAGAAGAGTGAAAACAATGAATGGATTTCAGCAGTCATTTATAAACCACCAGAAGTCTTGTGAATTATTTTGTTACTTCTCCAGTTATTATTTTCCTTTCCAGCAGCCTTTTCATGCTTTGAATGTACTACATCCCGGATGTGTTACTTTCAAAAGGAGCAAGCTAAAAAAAACAAACCAACAAACAGCTTCCAAAACAAATAACCCCCTACCTCCCATGCCAGAGAAGCAAAAAAAGCCCACTGCAGACCCCCACCCCTAAAGAAAATCCACCTCTTGACTATTATGCTCAGCAGACTGTCTTACCCTGTTCCAGTTTTGCTTTACGCAACTTGAATATTCATTCTTCTTCAATCTGAGTTTGAGCAGATCTTTTTTTGTGTCCCTTTATATTCTGACAGGATTTTTTTTTATTATTTTTGTTTACTTTCTGTATACCCAGTAAGAGCTGGTGGGAAATGACCTCTGCTTGTCAGAAGGAATCTGAAACAATTCCCCTCCCATCTCTAAATAAAATACAATAATATGAATTGATGCAAAGTATTTATTTGCACAAATGTAACGTTTCTTACTTCATTGCATCTTTAAAATCTACGTGTTTTCTAAATCCTCTTGTAGCTCTAAGCGTAAAGGGGACTTACGGAAAGGTCACTGTTAAGTGCTCAGTTCCACACAGATTTGAGCCGATTCCTTAATATTATCTTCACAATATGTGGTTTGCATCCATTACATACATGCGAACTTTTTATTGTGAATGTCTTTCTCTGCTATATTTTTTTTAAGTTGGAGTTCTATATTTAAAGACTTTGCAAGTGAAAGACCGTAGGTGGATGACTATTTCCCGTGCTTTACAAGGTCATGGGAAATTAAAATAAAAACCACAACCCCAATGTTTTGTTTCGGGATTTTAATGTGTTTGATCTGCTTGCATGTTGCCTGGAAGGGCTCGATGGGATATTTAGATCTCTCAATCCAGGCTTGCAAATGCCATACGCAGCTCTGTTGTGTAGTCTTAACCGTGTAATCATCACGTCATTTTAAAAGTAACCTTTATTTTGCCTTATATAAGAACCTAATCCTGGTTGAAAGTACACTTCAAAAACAAAAACACAAACTACACCAAACAAAAATGCCTCAGTGAAACACAGTAACATGTCAACAGCACCCTTTGCCTATCTCAACACTCATCTGTCTTCAAACACAAACGTGGAATGGGTATGTGCTAGGCACAGGCTTTGCACAGTAGCTGTTATGCAGTCCTTCATCAGCACTAATTTTCTTGATCTGAAGCCTCTCTACGTAACATTTTGAACCTCTCTAAGTCAGAGAGTCTGTACAGATGAGAGACTTGGAGGAGCACGGTTCGGGGCAGCACTGAGTGCGTACTGTGTGTAGGCCTTGGATCTAAGTGTCACTGAGGTAGGAAGGAACCTCAGGAGGGCTTTAGTCTGACCTGGTTGCACAGGGCTTAATCCAGTCAGGTCTTGAAAACCTCCAAGGATGAAAACGGCACAGCCTCTTTGGGCAGCCCTTCTAATATCTGACTGTCCTTAGGTTTTCTGTTCTGTTTGGTGAGGACCTCTCATGTTTCGATTTATATCCATTGCCTCTCATTCTCCTGCCATGGGTCAAGCCTGGCTCTCTACTTGCTGGCTGCCTGAGATGGATGGAAAAAAAAGATGCTTTTTTATTTTTTTTCTTTGGCAGAGCAACAACCTAGGCCTGCTTTACTCAGCAGAAGTAACGGGTGCTAATAGGATTTGAGGCACAGAGGCAGGATAGCCAGGCAGAATGATGGCAGCATTCAGATATGGAAAAGGTATTGTGGAATAACTGCTGTTTAGCTCTATATACGGCAGCTAAGCCAAATTCATTGACCACCAGAGAAACCAGAACGATAGGCAGGAGCAACTGGGATTTCTCCTCTTTCACCATTCCTCTTTTCAGCCCTCTCTAACCTCTTTAATTGTTTTTGAAAATAAGTGGAATCAAGGAAAGCTGTGCTTGTCCTACCCATCTGCTGTAGAAACTGGTTTGTATTTTATGAATTAAGCACCATGCAATATATAATTCAGTGTCTGTAAGAACATGGGTTCACATAAGTGACACCTACAGTCATCTGGACCAACTTCTTCCTGCCGCATGCCTATAAGGTTCATTTAATCCCATTGCGAAGCTCTAGCTTGATTCTTTCTCTCAGTACACTGTAAGAAAATAAGTCTAAATATAGTTGGACTGGCCAAGGAGCCACACAGCTCAATGTTCTGCTCCTGCAATGGCCATAAACAGACATGTAGTAAGGAAAAATAATGTGGAAATCTTATCAGGTATTTCCTGTGAATTAATTTTCTAGCCTCTTGACAGTTTCCAGCTTGAATACCTTCAGCATCGGATGAAGGTTTTTAGGTAGACAGAAATCCTCTTCCAAGTACTTTTCAGTCTTAACTTGAATGTATGTTAAATATTAGCATACGGTAAATCATTGGGTAAGGAGGTCCGTGTTTCTAGCAACTTTTACTTATGATGAACCACCTTTTTATGGTTATTATTTTGCCCCCTCCCGGCCCACAAAACCCAGCATGGTATCTGTAAGCCTCATTTCACGATCCCTCCTCACTAGTTATTTCTGTGGCAAGGCTGTTGTAATGCTTAAGAGGCTTCCTATTTTTCGCTCCTTCATTGAGGAAGGTGATCCATCTGATGCTCTGCCAAAATTTTAGATTGGTATAAGTCACTATGGAACTGTACTTAAAGATGAGTTTTTCTCTGCAGATCAGTTCACATGCACCCAATGTTTCCTTATAGACTTCTGCTTTTGCAAGTATTCCTCCCAAAAGATTTAGCAGTTGTTTGAGATACAGGACCTCACTCTCCTACCACTTGGATGAGAAGTTCAGGATCCTCATCATACAGGTACTTGTACAGACTTCTCCAACCAGCTCCTTTATCAGAATTAGTCCTTCTGAAATAAGTATTTTATTAAAGACCTTCGTTAAAAAGGAAAGCTAATTATCTTGCTGGCTGAATCTGCTTGTGGTGGTTCGGTACAAAACTCTAATGTCCTCTTTGGTTACCAAAATACAACCTCTTATTGCTTTAGTAATTTGGATAAGAAGTCTGTGTACTAAAACATTTGGAAGTATTCAGGTTCTACCAGATAAACAGATTGACTTTTAAAATGTTGACATCTGTTTTCCTTGTATATTTTACCTTTTCATTTCTATGTTCTATTCTGGGGAGAGCAAGGGAAAATTGACCTGAGTGTTGCAGATTGCTGTTGGATTTTATTGTTTCGCTTGTATGTAAAAAAAAAAAAAAAAAAAAAAAGAAAAAAAAAATTGTGGAGTGTAGAAACTGAGGCTCCTGTGTTTACAAATTGTGTGTATAAATGCTACATAAGAACCTAGTTCCTAATGATTGAAGTTGTAGCAAAATAAACAAATTAAATATTCATTCTTGAATGGGTCATTAATTTAAAATAGCCTCTTAATTGTTTACATAGTGCTTCTTGTCTTGTTTTACTGCCTTCTTCAAGCCAGCAGCACCAGCGGAAACTAAGTTGACCTACATCTTTTATAGTTGGAAAGGGTGGAGAAGTTGTTGATATTGAATGCTATGGTAGGTGGTAGCAAATAAGAAATTTGATATTCGCAGTTTTTTCTTCCTTCTCTACAGTGTTTGGATATGTATTTGCCCACCTAGGTCCTTTTTTCAGATTAATAACCAGAAAGCTGTTATGCTGAAGCTGAATTAATATTTTTCTTAACAAAGTAGTTTTTTCTTCCCCTTTTTTAGAACATTTGGTTTTCTGCCCAGAAATACGAAACTTTTTGATTTGATATGCTTTTCCTGTGTTTAAAAAGTAAATATATCCAATATATTTTTTTCAGCTGATGAAAAAAATGACCTTTATTGCACAGTTCAGGAGCTAATTGATGTTCTGGTAGTCCAAAGCAGATTATTAAACAGGCCTAACTTGAAGAAGCTCTTAAAACATCAGTATGCTGTGAGTAGTCATTTAGAAAGAGTTCTAAGGACACTAATTTAGTCTGATAAATTCTTCCAAGGTGCAATTTACAGTTCAGTTGATGATGTGAAGTATAATCTCAGTTTCTTCCATAAAAGCACTTCTTTGTCTTTGCAGGTTAAATTAGGAATTACTTATTATTGATTGATTAAGCAATGCTTTGCCAAGCCAGAACTGTGCTAGTGCCTTATTAATCTTAGTTTTTAAAAATCTTTTAGATAGTTGGTTTGAGTTTGGCTACACGTCTGCTTGTCGTCTGTGTCCCAGGGTGTTAATAAGAAGTTGGGATACAGGATGTGTATTTTTTTTTCACTTGTGCTGATGTGACTTATCAAATTATGTGTAATAAATCCAGTCTGAAATAATGCCATGACCTCAATCTTCAGGCTCTTCGTGAAGCTGATACCTACCAGAGTTGCCTCTAGAACAGAAAGTCAAAAACTTGTCTTCCTCTTATTTTCTTAAGTGTTGTAGGCTTTTATGTAAAGTCATGTAATTTCTTGCATACTTATATTAAAAGTTTTCCGTGAAGTCTGTTTTGAATGAAGATCTGTACATTTTGGAACATGGGAGGTGGTATTGAACCTGGAAGTGCTTGGTCCTGCTGCGGATTGCTTTTTAGACTTGGCACTAAGCAGGTTGCTTAGCCTCTGTGGTTAGATCATCTGCTGTGCAGCCAGGGTTAGAGTTACCTTTTTCTCCTCTCCTATAAAAGCTCTTAGATCTGTATATGGAAAGGTGCTGTGTAAGTTGAACTACTAACTCCAAGATGAAAGATTTAGTTTTTAATGTGTGTATGACATTGTCATTTCAATTAGACCAAAGCTACAGACATGCCAAAAACCTACTTAAAAAACAAACAAACAAACAAAAAACCAACCACAACACATACCCATTTCTGATACAGAATGCTGTGTTGAGGTTAATGGTTGTTTGGCACTTTCATTATTAGTTTGCACACTTGTAATTTTTGTTCATGAAGTTTGAGCAGACCAAATGGCTTCTGATCTAGGGGAAGACGAGGCAGAACCATCAGACAGTCGGTGCGATAAGGTGTTACATAACTGGGTGTTGGGGAGGCTTGGGACAAGTATTGCTGAAAGTCTGACAGTAAGATGTGACATGAATGAGGCATAGTGACGTTTCTTTCACAAAGTTATTAAATGCTCTTAGTAAATGCAGAAATGTGATAAATTGTCAGTTTTGGGAATCTACAGCTGGATGTTTTAGTAGCATGTATTTGATGTGCTAAGTACTCTAACAAAGCGTTCCAGTGAAGTGTACTGAGACTGGGCGTTTTGAGCATACTTGACAATTAAATCATATATAGGGGCCTGCATTCAGACATTTCTGGGTAATGGCATAGCTAGAGTCCTAACATATCTGTGAAAGAATTTCCTGTTCAGCCTATTTCTTTACTCTTTTCATTTGTTACTAACCAAAAGAATTGGGAAAAAAAAGAGTCCTTAATCTCACTTAATGAACTCCTGTGGCTAGAAAGACAGAAACCCTCAAGGTAATTCTTCGTCAAAAGGGAGGTAAACTAAAAATGAAGAAAATTTATGCAGTAAGTACACATAAACTTGTAATCTGATGAAGATGATGTGCAATGTAATTATCTTTCATGAAATACTGGCACCTCAGGCAGCTAACTTTTATAGCAAAATGTAGCACTTACTTTTAGCCAGAGGCAGAAACCCATTATCTGACAGTTTTCAGCCATTGTGTATAGTCTAAAACATAAATGGGTGTTTTAATATAATCCCACTTTGTGGGTTTGCTTCTTTCAATTAAAAAAAATTAGGCTCGTCAGATGTCAGATCAGTTTTTGTCAAACTTACCCAGAGGCTATTTGAACGCAGGTGTTGCTAAGCAGCTCAACACTAGAAACCACTTCTCATAGCACGTTACATTTTTTATAAGGTGCAAGAATGTTTGCAAATCAAAGCAGAAGAAATTAGAAATGGGTATGTTAATGTATTTTTGCATGCATGAAATGTTCCTTGCTACCACTCCACTACCCATTTGATTTTTCATAAATTTCTTTGTGTTCTGTTTATTTAGAAAGATTTGGAGGTTTGTTTGTGTGTTTGTATGTTGTAAAGCTTTCAGCACTTGCTGTTAGCTGGCTCACAGAAACTGGAAACTGAGATCTGCAGCCTGAATTCTCGATGTGGTAAGCTTTCAGTTAATTGTCTGTTCCACTGTGATAAGGGTAGAGATCCATATGGCTTTTTATAAGCTGGTACAGTTTTTTAGTGTAGGTTGAGGATTGTTGTTCTGCTTTGAGATCCCACTCGGGTCGATCTGGGATCACTGTGACAGTGTGCATGCACTGCTGAACTTGGGGCTGCCAAATCTCGCTGACCTAACCTGGCTCCATCTAGAAGCCCTGGGAAATGGGGATGTGGAAATGTGATGCAGTGGTGTTCAAGCAAACTCTCAGACCTTGGGATGCCAGCATTGCTTCCCACTTCCAAGAGCGTTTAGTGGGCTTGCCATTATGTTGCATAAATATAACTAAGTTCTTAAATCAGGGCAGATTTTTCATTGATTCATGTGGCTGAGGAAATAAGCCCTTCCACAAGCTTCATTTTGGAAGAAGTGGTATTAGAAAGAATCGACTTTGTACCACTTTGGCAGAATAAAATGGTGAAGATTTATCTGAAAATGTGATTCTGTCCATTTGAAATATGCCAGTAAAAATCTTCAACTTTATATTTTAAAAAACTAGACAAATAACAAAGAAGGCTAAACTGAAGAGTAAATTCAAGATGTAGTTATCTCTTAATACGTTACAGAACTTCAGCAGAGATCACAGCAGCATCTTTAAGAATGTTCTGACATTTAGCCAAAGTGGATGATGAGGACCGATAGGTAACTGTAGTATGAAAAATAAATGAAAATATACAGCTCCGCTCTTGCCAATATCAGTATTAAAATAACAACTTTAGGACATTAACACTGCAAATATATTCTTAAAAAGCAGGTAGTTTTTAGTCATCAACACAGAAGTAGACTAATGAAAGCACTAATGAAATCTGAGAGGAGTATCTGACAGGAGAATCATGAAATGCATTTGCTAATTAGCCTTGCATTCATAGCAAAGACTGAAGTTTCTCCTCTTTAAATTAGGCTCAGTTCTCAGATGTCTCAAATGTCATACAGGGATCTTCTAGTTAATGAAAGCTCAAAATACCTGTTGCTTATTTGACTTCTTTTGGATGATGCTGAAGGAAAGAGTGATTCTTCACTTAGACACAGTTACGGAAATTGCACAGGAGTAGCTTGTGTACCACCCTAAAGAGATTGCCATCAAAGATGCAGCCTTATATCTACACTTTAGCCTGGCCTGTGCTTTTCTGCCTCTCCTGATGTGCATAAACTATTTTTAAGACATCACGCTGGCTCATCTTAATAGATGCCTGGCTGTAAGAAGTGAGCTGAGAGAGAAGGGTACTGGTGGGGGAACCCAATGGGCCGAGTGTGGCCTGGTGGGGTGTGAAGCGGCCTGTCTGGGCCCAGAAGCCCAAGGGATTCAGTGGTAGGCCGCAGGTGTCTGTGCACCGAGACAGGGACCTGCCTCTGAAATCTGCTCTGCACCTAGGCTGGGACCGAAATAAGTGCGGGTGGTTTGCTTGGGAAGGGTCTTGGCTTTGAGTCACCTGCAGGTGCAAAGAAGGGCACGTTTTCTCTGCTATAGGCAATTCTTCTGAAAAAAGGCTGTAAATAATACGTTCTGTCTGTTCCTTGATACAGGGGAAACTTGTTTTAAAAGAGTTTTTGTAGTTTACATTGTAGTTACGGAAATCTGTACCTTAAAACAAATTGCTTTGAGAAAATTATACATTTTATAGCCAGTGTTTACGTGAGTCGGCAGCTGTCAGTAGAGATTGATTTGAAAAATGCAACTGTAAGTGGAAGTTTCTTGAAAACAAAATTATTCACCTTATTTTTCACTTTTTACTTCTTAATGCTTAATTCAAATTGTAGGTGTCGCACATCATGTCTATAAGAGGACATTCTCTTAATCAGTTGTAACTGCAGGCTTTATTTAACAAGAAAAATCTCAAAATGGCGTGTTCAGTCATGCTGTAACTGCATGACAAACAAAATGCCTGAAGCCGCTAGAGATAACAGCAAACAGGGACTACCTCCTAGCAAAGAGACCCTGGCTCATTAAACAATCATGTTCATCCCTTGTCTTCCAGCCCTTTCTTTTCTTTCTTTCCTCAAAATTCTGGCACTGCAGTGCACCGGAACTAGCATGCACTAGTAATTAAAAGGAGAAAGGATGTGAAGCCTATATGCCCAAACAAGTTCACTTGAGGTAAAAATATGTAGAACTTCTCTCACTGGTAGTTGACAAGATTTAATTTGTAGTGAATCTTTTTTTTCTTTTTTTTCCGCCAGAATAGAAAAAAAAAGGGAAGGGGGGGTAGGAATAGAGAAAAACCCATTTAAATTGCAGCTAACGTGCTCCTAATATCCATGTTTGTGTGTATATGTGTATAGTGAAGAGAGAATGAGGGTGGATAAAAAGCCAAAATAATCTTAAAGATTCTGTTTTAAAACTTAATTCTTAAAGGGGAAAGAAAAAGATAGGGGAAACTGTATGTGTCTTTGCTCACCTTCATTTAGAGCAAATAGATTTTGTGGAACTGTTTTTTTTTTTTTTTAAATGTTATTTCTGATTTGTCTCGTAACCTGTTTGTCCATTTCTGTAAGTAATTTGTTTCTGACTAAATTTTTAATAGCCTGTTAATGACCATTTCTATTTCTGTAATCCATGTATGATTTACTGTTGTTCATTCTCTACCCACAGTATCTAGTTTAATTAAATGAGGCTGATTGTTTCATTAGTATGGTAGCCATTTAATTCCTAAATTCACCATGACTTTTAAATGTATACTTCTTGGAATTTGTTCCTTATTTATTGCTTTAGGCCCTCATTCTTAGCATGAGTTTGTAATGTTTATGCAGAACTATGCTTGTTAGGGGAATTTAATAAAAATTACCTTTTGAAGTTTTAATGGGTTGGGTTTTTTTTTAAAGACTGTGAGCTGGAAACTTTAAAATAAAACATCCTTTCAGACTGTGAATGCATATTGCATGCCTTGGACTTTTTTTTGTCTCCAGGTATGTCTGAGGTAGAGCAAAGGTCAAATGTTAACCATCTCCTCAAGTTACGTTTCAGATTAAGAAGACATGAATGTCAGGAATTCGCAGGATTGAGTTTAGTGAGGCCAGTAATGTCAAGGTATTAGCTGAAAATGCGAAGAGGGGGGGAGAAGGGAATGTGGCAAGAGGGAGGGGGATATTTTGGAGGTATTTAAATGTGTTTCACTCAGAGCAGGCAATGCGTAACGAGGGATCACAGACCTAGAAGTGTGTATGTGGTGAAATTGTGTGTGTGCGTAGATTTTTTCTTCTAAAGAAACTATTATTGGTTGGGGAAATGTTTTGATTTTGACTAAAACATTTGCTGTTGTTTGGTTTTTGTTGCTCTTATTTTTGCTCAAATGTTTTAACACCTTTGAAAGTCTGCAAATAAATAGGTGGAGCTGTAATCAAGAATGTTTAGTATTTTTTTTTAATTGGGAAGCTTCTCAAGAATGTG